>NC_060176.1:28393281-28525781 GCF_021184085.1 Oncorhynchus gorbuscha | reverse complement strand
GTGTTACCGTGTGTTTGTGTGTGACTATTAATGCGTATACACTGTTAAAATAGATGTGATTTTACAATAACATTTCACAATAACGTACTGTATTCATGGTTTTATTGTGAATGGATTTTACAGCCACCTTGTAGCATTCTGCCAGCCAGCCACCAATTTTGAATTCAAGAGAAGTGAAGGCTTGGATTACTTAACGTTATAGGGTAACTTTACAGGCTTGCCACAAACCCCCTTCAAATACTGTATAGTTTTTTTGCAGACACATTTCGGACAAGTTCTTTTATCAGGACTTAGCCTAGCTGACGTAACTTTTTCACGTTTGATCATATGGACGAGCTAGCTAGCCAGCCTGATGTTACAGCAGTTTGCTGTGTGTGTACCGTTAGCTAACTTAGCTAGCAAGTTAGTTAACGTTAGCTGCAAGAACAGCGCCTTTGGATACAGTGGTTGACTAGCAGTATTTGAGGATTGCATGTTTGTGATTGCAATGTTCTCTGCGGACGATGTTCGCCTAGCTGTGATGCAGTAGATGGTCTTCTAGCGTAGGTTCAGCAGGGGGCAGACTGGTACGTCTGCCCAGCCTGTCACCATAGATAGTGTGGTGCTGTCACCTAGGGAGCTACCCGGAACAAGGAACGTCAACCTATCTGGGAATGGCCTATGTATGAGTAGGATCAACCTATCTGGGAATGGCCCATGTATGAGTAGGATCAACCTATCTGGGAATGGCCCATGTATGAGTAGGATCAACCTATCTGGGAATGGCCCATGTATGAGTAGGATCAACCTATCTGGGAATGGCCTATGTATGAGTAGGATCAACCTATCTGGGAATGGCCCATGTATGAGTAGGATCAACCTATCTGGGAATGGCCTATGTATGAGTAGGATCAACCTATCTGGGAATGGCCCATGTATGAGTAGGATCAACCTATCTGGGAATGGCCTATGTAGAGTAGCATCAACCAACGGTGATCAAAATAAATGTATTTTCTGTGAAATATTTTTTCTGTAACTGTTCTCACGACTACTAGTTTTTAGCACCTCATGTTCTTCTCCGGTGAGATCACATTTCACCCCTTGACCATTGAAGCCGACAGACATTAAAATGTTAGAGAAGCAAGCCTTACTGTGCAACTATTAATAGTATATCAGCTAAAATATATATAGCTAACAGTAGAAGCCTGACTGAGCTTTCATCCATTCCACATCCGTTTTACTGCAAAATTCTCACACTAAAAGCTATTTAGTTGCACGAAGCAGAGAGGTTTAGCTAAGATCACTAACTTGGTAAATTGGCTAACTGAGCTGAGCTTGTGATAAATTAGTATATTTTGGCTTTATTTGAATGGTTGTGGTTATCAAAAAGGTGTAATATAGTTAGCTAACACACTTTTGCACATAGCGCTGTAATGTACAATTGACCTTATTTTAGCCCCCCAAAAACATGATAAATCCAGGTCAACTGTAACATGAATACCATTGTAAAGAAACAATTTCTCCCCTTTCCAGCAAAATCAATGACGAGACCTTCATGCTGCCCGTCTCTGCATGATTGAAGAAGGCAATGAGCTCCGTCGGGACTTTTTAAAAATGGCGGGTGGGGAAGCGAAACCTACAGTGTGATAGGGAAAGGGGGAGATAAGCCGTGTGGGGAAACTGCTTTTTTTCACCCGATCTGTCCAACTTATCACCTCCAAAATGTCAATTAAAGACCTTTAAAGAGTTTATAAAAATGTGTCATTAGATACCTATTTGAAGGTTTGTGTCGAATTTGAATCTGGTCTTCAGAAGTAAACAGCGGCTGTGGCGTCTTTTGAGAGTCATGATGGCTTGTAGTGATGATGAATGCATTCAGTTGTACAATTGACTAGGTATCCCCCCTTACTCTGTCACTGTCCCTTTCTTGTTTTTAATCCGCGAGAGAAGCGCTACACCTGGTGGACAGAGGCTGTACGACACAGAATGAGTTTGCATTATGCGTGCCGTACGCTACATCATGACACGTCACAATTTAACGTACAGCGTCAGAGGGGTCCGTTTTCCCCAAACTTTTCTTCAATGCTATCGGGATATTACCACGTCAATCAACGCTTGAATAGAAATGTAGTTCACACCCCAGATTTTGATGCCAACAGAGTCGCTATAGTCCCATTCGTTTTCATTGCAGCCTCGTTTGAATGCCGCGGTTGTACGGATTGGGGTTAGTCAACAGTGGTGGTGTGTTAGTCGGGTGTTAGAGAGGCTAAAGTTAGGTAACTTAGCCAATGTTGGCCTAGGTACCTCTGACGCGTGGTGTGATTTATTTAGCTACAGGCTGCAGAGAGTGACATAAATGGCTGCAGCCATCACATTGTCATACAACTAATACTAGACATTTCTACCAGCCACTATACTGTAGCTCTGTCTGTCCACTCCTACTTATATATCTATCTTAGAAACATTTGTGTTTATGGCAATATCAAAGTTGAACTAGAAATGGTAAAGAGGACATTTTGTCTTGAGTGTAGTAGCAGTAGTGGCGTAGATCTGTCTGCTGCCTTTCTATTTTTTGTTTTTGTTTACCTCAGCCATTTGGTCTAAATGTTCCATTGCAAATGTAATACCTGTGACCATGTGTCTGTTACTGGTTAAAGCATAAAGCTGCACAGTAACACGTGTACTTTTAACTATCAATGTGAGGTGCCCGAATGCTCACGAACATACCGTAAATTCACTGCTCTTAAAGCACATAGGTATAGAGACAATAAAGCTAATGGGTCTGTGCTGAGAGATTGTCAACAACAATGTGACACTCGCCTAAAATGTGTGGTTGCCTTGTGCAGTCAGGTGTGACACCTTAACCTCTTTTGTACATCACTTGAATGTACATATTCAAGATGGATTAGAAATGGGCCTCCCGACTGCCGCAGCGGTCTAAGGCACTGCAGTGCTTGAGACGTCACTACAGATCCGGGTCTCATCCCGGGCTGCGTTGCAGCTGGCCGAAAACGGGAGACCCATGAGGCGACGCACAATTAGCAGTGTATCAGGGTCGTGTTTCGGAGGACGCATGGCCCTCGAACCCTCACCTCTCCTGAGTCCGTACGGGAGTTGCAGCGATGGGACAAGAAAATAACTACCAATTGTGGAGAGAAAGGGGTAAAACATTTTTTTTATAACAATATATATATTTTTTTAAGGATTAGAAATACATTTCCCATTTTGAGGTTGTGACAACAAGTCCACCGTTATGTTAAGCATTGCATCCCATGTTTCTGGGAAACAAAAAAACAATCATGTAGATCATCGACAGTTGAAGTCGGAAGTTTACATCTTAGCCAAGTACATTTAAACTCAGTTTTTCACAATTCCTGACATTTAATCCTAGTAAAAAGTCCCTGTCTTAGGTCAGTTAGGATCACCACTTTATTTTAAGAATGTGAAATGCCAGAATAATAGTAAAGATAATTATTTATTTCAGCTTTCATTTCTTTCATCACATTCCCAGTGGTCAAAAGTTTACATACACACAATTAGTATTTGTTAGCATTGCCTTTAAATTGTTTAACTTGGGTCAAATGTTTCAGGTAGCCTTCCACAAGCTTCCCACAATAAGTTGGGTGAATTTTGACCCATTCCTCCTGACAGAGTTGGTGTAACTGAGTCAGGTTTGTAGGCCTCCTTGCTCGCACACGCTTTTTCAGTTCTGCTCACAAATGTTCTATAGGATTGAGGCCAGGGCTTTGTGATGGCTACTCCAATACCTTGACTTTATTGTCCTTTTTGCCACAACTTTGGAAGTATACTTTGGGTCATTGTACATTTCGAAGACCCATTTGCGACCAAGCTTTAACTTCCTGACTGATGTCTTCAGATGTTGTTTCAATATATCCACACTTTATCCTACCTCATCTACCCCATCTATTTTGTGAAGTGCACCAGTTCCTCCTGCAGCAAAGGACCCCCACAACATGATGCTGCCACCCCCGTGCTTCACGGTTGGATGGTGTTCTTTGGCTTGCAAGCCTCCCCCTTTTTCATCCAAACATAACGATGGTCATTATGACCAAACAGTTCTATTTTTGTTTCATCAGACCAGAAGACATTTCTCCAAAAAGTACGATCTTTGTCCCCATGTGCAGTTACAAACCGTAGTCTGGTTATTTTATGGCGGTTTTGGAGCAGTGACTTCTTCCTTGCTGAGTGGCCTTTCAGGTTACGGCGATACAGTATAGGACTCGTTTTACTGTGGATATAGATACTTTTGTACCTGTTTCCCAGCATCTTCACATGGTCCTTTGCTGTTGTTCTGGGATTGATTTGCACTTTTCACACCAAAGTACGTTCATCTCTAGGAGACAGAACGCGTCTCCTTCCTGAGTGGTATGACAGCTGCGTGGTGCCATGGTGTTTATACTTGTGTACTATTGTTTGTACAGATGAACATGGAACCTTCAGGCATTTGGAAATTGCTCCCAAGGATGAACCAGACTTGTGGAGATCTACAATTTTTTTTCTGAGGTCTTGGTTGATTTCTGTAGTTTTTCTCATGATGTCAAGCAAAGAGACACTGAGTTTGAAGATAGGCCTTGAAATACATCCACAGGTACACCTCCAATGGACTCAAATGATGTCAATTAGCCTATCAGATGCTTCTAAAGCCATGACATCATTTTCTGGAATTTTCCAAGCTGTTTAACGGCACAGTCAACTGTATGTAGTGTATGTAAACTTATGACTCACTGGAATTGTGACACAGTGAATTATAAGTGAAATAATCTGTCTGTAAACAATTGTTGGAAAAATTACTTGTGTCATGCACAAAGTAGATGTCCTAACCGACTTGCCAAAACTATAGTTTGTTAACAAGAAATTTGTGGAGTGGTTGAAAAACAGGTTTTAATGACTCCAATCTAAGTGTATGTAAACTTCGACTTCAACTGTAGAGGACTTTGTGCTAGACTAACACGCTGCAGCTGAACCTTTGGGTCAGGCCAGTGTGCCTATGACATCCGATAGTTTAGATGAGCCGGAAGAGCCTTTTTGCTGTGAAGAAGATCTTTTTTTATAAAAACATTACACTTTTTTTATTTGAAACTGCCAGATAACCTATTGTTGCCTGCAAATACTATTCACACTTGGAGTTTCAAAATGTCTATGACATTAGCCTGACAAATTTACTTAAGAAACTAAGGGATAAGTGGACTGGCCTGGAATCCCAGAGGCCACTATAAGAGGAATTATAGATTACATAAAGACAATCTCCTTAAGGCCTGCAACAATGGCATTTTAACTGTTCTTGGGTAATTATGATAATGGTAAAGTATGTTTTTCCCAGTATGTACCTGTACAACAGACATTGACTGCACTTTTTAAACGTGAGTCTGTATGTGAGCAGCATGCTGCAACACATGCCCAACCCTCAACAGAGAATGGTTTTCATGATGTAAGGGATGGGAAAATGGAGTTCAGGGGAATCCATTGTTTAAAATTGAGCCGTCGTCTGTTTTTCTGATACTCTAACCGGATTCATTTTAAGTTGTCAATCCGCGTGGTTCCAGATTTTAGATGATTTTTAGCAGTTTACCTTACACCGACAGATATTTTGCCCCACAACAGATCAGCTATAGATCATATGCAAGTTGTTCACCTGTGTAGAGAGCAAAATTTAAAATATTTTGGCCTCGACAAAGTATTTGACCCTCTCATCAAAGATATGAAAGCTCTAAGAGAGTAGCATTAAGATAGGTGATGGGCGAGTTCTAAAAAGGTACTTTTACAAGAAAATGTATGATTTCATTGCATTGGGGGTTTCTGGAGAACTTTCAGTAAGAACATTCATTTCTGTCACTACTGTGATATTGATAGAAAAACGTTCAGAACTTACCACACTTGTGTGGCATAGCAAGAACCGTTCAGTCATATCAAACCCATTTGCAGGGTTTTAGCTGCAACAGATTTGGTGTGTGATGTCGAAAATCGACTAGCCTTTCAATCTGCTAGCCGACTTCCATGCTTGCCAGCCTGGCCTGCCACCATGTCTAGGGCATGCCCTGTTCGAGAGCATCGTGTCCTATGATCTTGCTTTGTTTATTGCTCAGTTAGTTCAGTAGAAACACTTGACTTATCAGAGAAACGATGCAGACGACAAAACCTTCAGACATCTCTCCTCGTAGTGAAAGGCTCAGTGGACATGCAGTGTAAAATTGGTGCTTTCTCAGATTGCTACCTCTCCTGTCACAGCAGGTCAGGTGGCTTATCTTTCTCAGATTGCTACCTCTCCTGTCACAGCAGGTCAGGTCATCAGTACCTATGTCCCTTTCCAGAGCTCATTTCCCACTTTGGTCCACTTACTCGCCTTTGGACTTGTGCAATGTGCCAGAAAGTTCCGGCAACTTTAAAAACCTGTGCAAAACACTTGTAGAGCGACACCAGCTTCTCCAGACCTACTTAAGTGCATGCAACCTGTGACCACAATGTATATAAGTAGAAAAGAGGACTGAGTTCTACGTGAATGACAACAATGACAAAATGAAGGAATCTGTTGCCAGTTTTGATTCAGAGTCAAAGGCTACAAATCAAGTGAACGTTAAGGGTGCTTTGTTCAAAAAAAGGGCATGTTTGTTTTGCTTGGGAAAGATGAAGAACTACATGTTGGCAGGATTAAGCTGATCATAGTTAACCATGATTCTGTTTATTTTGTTCTCAGAGAAACACATATTTGTGCAATTAAGGGATATCGGTGTCTATTGCTTATTAGGTGCAACCCAAGAGCACTATGCTTACATTAAGCAAGAGGATTTGCTGGATGATTATCCTCGACCAGATTATTACATATGTGGCATGCCAGTAATCATTCGTCATCACTCCTTTGCAGAAACGTTCTAAGAAGAGAGATGACTCTAATCAGACCTGAACCATAGAGGATGACTGAGGGGAGAAGACGGTATGGTGTGCATTTTTAAGATGGGCTGCTTGGTGGTTTAATATTGGTGCTGGAATTAGGTGAATATCAGTGACGATTTCTCCTATCTATTTTGTAGGACAATGAATTTACAGGAAATCTAAGAAGCAATTCTGTCATCTCTTCCGGGTCTCCCTTATGAAACATTGCTCCACTACTAGAGGGCATACAAGGGCTTGGTGTGGAGAGCGAGAATGATCTGCAGTTTGTGATAGAAGACAAACTTGCAAACATCCTCCGACGAATTCAGTGCAGAAGACTGATGAGCGTCTGGAAAATTGAAGGTAAAGTACATGCAGTATAAAGAGATGATAGACCTCAACTGTCACTCACTCGCTCCCATTGTGCTGGCTGGCGCATAGGGCCTCAACAAGGGTCTTCCACTGTTGTCTGTCCTGGGAAGTCTTCACTATTGTGCCCCATTTAAGATGATGTTGCTGGAGCTCTGCCTCTACTGTTATACGCCATGGTGTTTTAGATTGTCTTCAATGTGCAGGGAAGTGCCACTCTGGTAGCGGAGGTTCCATTTCCTGATCCACCTCCAGTGCCTTTGCTTGATCATTGACATGCCACCCTGATTTGCCAGTTTGATGAGGTCTTGATTAGATATGATCTTAGACCAGTAGATGTAATATGTATTTTCCAAAGAAGGTTGTATGAAAGGCAGATAATTTATTTTGGTTGTGTTTGGTCATCCTCCAGTATTCTGAACCATATAGAACAGTTAGTACACAGAACAGATAGTACACAGTTTTGTTTTGGTCTTTGACTTGCTTGTATTGTCCTGCCTTCTATATTCTAAAACACAACCAAATGCAAATGCATCCAACAAGTTTGTAGAGTCACAAGCTTGATGTAATAATTGAGTGAAAGACATATGAGACCACATACTCAACTTTAGACTACTTTAATACCCTATATGTGAATTTGTCAAAATACTTATGATATCTTTAAAGAGTGGCACTAGGTACACAAAGTGCTTTCATTTCTAAATGGTAAAACAATACCCTCAAGTAAAAGGTGACATTCTGTACTGTTGGCTCATATGAAACATTTCATCTTAAAGTGTAGAAGCCAGAAATTATAATAGCTTCACCTTCCATATACATACTGATATGTTGGACTAATGATGACTGCTACTGATCATACATTGTCAGAAAAAAGTGACTGTTTAATTTAGTTGTTCCTTTGTGTACTTTGCTCTTCCAGAACCCAGACTAATTGAATCATACTCAAAACTTGGCCCCTCCTCACCCCTCTTTTCCCAAGCACTCCGAGCACCTCAAACATGTTGCCTTTAACCCCACTCCTCAGTAGACCACGGCCTACAAATTTTAGAGTCAACAGGGACAGGATGCCAGCTGGAATCCGTACAGCAGTGGTACAAGACACAAGACCATCAGCAGGAGACAGAAGAGTGATGGTAAGATTGGTCGTTGATCAAATGCGCCGGCACAATCTTAATCTGTCCAGAGCAATATGTCACAATGTTGTAAGGAGTATCACTCGAGGTCAGCTCTTCTGCCAATTATTGGGCAAATGATAAGAATTGGACTGCCTGTGTAAATGCCTTATATGTAGCTGTAGGCAGCATGCTGGGCCTCCTATTCACTAACTTGCAGATAATGGAGTTTAGTACTGTGATTCAGAAGTTGGCTGGATTTGTAAAGCAGTGTACCCTGGGTGTATGGTGGTAATATGTGATGTACGGTTTAGGGAATTATGGTTGTTGCTCCACTTTGCTCTCTGATAGGCCACACAGACATTATTTCCATATATTAATTACACTTACCCAGGCCTCTTAAAACTACGACCTCTACCTAGAGGCTGTTTCTGATGGTGCCTCTGATGGAGGCACATAACACACATGGTTTGTTTACTTGTTACAGCTATTCAATTGTTCTCTCTCTCTCTCTCTCTCTCTCTCTCTCTCTCTCTCTCTCTCTCTCTCTCTCTCTCTCTCTCTCTCTCTCTCTCTCTCTTTTTACTGTTTTTAGAGGCTTCCTGGGCATCAACCCACAGGAAGGCTCCAAGGCGGCTTTTAGGAAGGTGATGAGCCGAAAGTCTGGAAAAGTTGTGGGGGAAAAAACGTGGCACAATTAATCCACGTGTTAACCCTTTTGAAGAAGACGATTCTGTGAAACAATGGGAATGTAGTCATGGAAAAGTTGGTGCCGGAGCTGTCAGGAACAGTTCCGGCACCACATTTGTTTAACGACCAGGGGCGGCAGGGTAGCCTAGTGGTTAGAGTGTTGGACTAGTAACCGAAAGGTTGCAAGTTCGAATCCTCGAGCTGACAAGGTACAAATCTGCCGTTCTACCCTAAACAGGCAGTTAACCCACTGTTCCTAGGCCGTCATTGAAAATAAGAATTTGTTCTTAACTGACTTGCCTAGTAAAATAAAGGTTAAAAATATATATATTAAAAAAACGACCATAGTTCCTCTATTAGGTTTGTTACTGAGTTATAACCTTTCACCCCCCCCTTATATGTTGGATAGATGGTGTTGTTAAAGAATGTATTTATTGGTCATTAGGAATGTAGCCCTGGTTCAAATGTTCAAGATACAAGTGCATTGGTTTGGACAAACCGAACCAAATGTAGCATGCATCAGTCAGAAAATCAATTCAAACATTACGAACCACCGGTTAACTAAAATGTTTTGCTCATATTACTCACGAACATTATATGTTAATAGCGCCAGAGGGGATGGCTGCCGTTTTATGGGCTCCTAACCAATTGTGCTATTGTGTGTGCTTTTTCACATTAATTGTAACTTATTTTGTACATAAAGTTTCTGGTACCGTCTCTTATGACCGGAAAGAGGTTTTGGATATCAGGACAGCGATTATCACCTCGTACTGGACAAAGATTTTTTTCTTTAACGAGTCGGACGAGAAGGATTTACGTCAGACACCCAACACGGCCCAAATCTCCGTCATTCGATGAAGAAGAGAAGGAGATATCTGGGATGTAGATCGGGGTGCCTTGTAAGGATCCTACGGCGAGTGCGTAATCTGCCTCTACCATCAGTCCTATTAGCCAAAGAGCAATCATTGGATAATAAAATGGATGAGATTATCCTACCAACGTGACATTCAAAATTATAATATCTTACGTTTCACGGGTCGTGGCTGAATGACAACATGGATAACATACAGCTGCCTGGGTTTTTGGTGCATCGCAAGCTAGAACAGCTGCCTCAGGTAAGACAAAGGGTGGTGGTCTGTGTCTATTTGTAAATAACAGCTGGTGCACAAAATCTAATATTAAGCAAGTCTCAAGATTATCTAAGGTAGAGTATCTCATGATAAACTGTAGACCACACTATTTACCAAGACATTTTTCATCTATATTTTTCGAAGCTGTCTATTTACCACCACAAACCGATGCTGGAACTAAGACCGCACTCAACAGGCTTTATAAGGCCATAAGCAAACAAGAAAATGCTCATCCAGAGGTGGCGCTCCTAGTGGCCGGGAACTTTAATGCAGGCAAAGTTAAATCTGTTTTACCTCATTTCTAGGATACATGTGCAACCAGAAGACAAAAAACCCGAGACCACCATCACTCCGCACACAAAGAAGCACACATACAGTGGGACAAAAAAATATTTAGTCAGCCACCAATTGTGCAAGTTCTCCCACTTAAAAAGATGAGAGAGGCTTGTAATTTTCATCATAGGGACACTTCAACTATGACAGTCAAAATGAGAAGAAAAATCCAGAAATTATGGTGGAAAATAAGTATTTGGTCAATAACAAAAGTTTATCTCAATACTTTGTTATATACCCTTTGTTGGCAATGGCAGAGTTCAAACATTTTCTGTAAGTCTTCACAAGGTTTTCACACACTGTTGCTGGTATTTTGGCCCATTCCTCCATGCAGATCTCCTCTAGAGCAGTGATGTTTTGGGGCTGTTGCTGGGCAACACGGATTTTCAACTCCCTCCAAAGATTTTCTATGGCGTTGAGATCTGGAGACTGGCTAGGCCACTCCAGCACCTTGAAATTCTTCTTACGAAGCCACTCCTTCGTTGCCCGGGCGGTGTGTTTGGGGTCATTGTCATGCTAAAAGACCCAGCCACGTTTCATCTTCAATGCCCTTGCTGATGGAAGGAGGTTTTCACTCAAAATCTCACGATACATGGCCCCATTCATTCTTTCCTTTACACGGATCAGTCGTCCTGGTCCCTTTGCAGAAAAACAGCCCCAAAGCATGATGTTTCCACCCCCATGCTTCACAGTAGGTATGGTGTTCTTTGGATGCAACTCAGCATTCTTTGTCCTCCAAACACGACGAGTTGAGTTTTTACCAAAAAGTTATATTTTGGTTTCATCTGACCATATGACATTCTCCCAATCTTCTTCTGGATCATCCAAATGCTCTCTAGCAAACTTCACACGGGCCTGGACATGTACTGGCTTAAGCAGGGGGACACGTCTGGCACTGCAGGATTTGAGTCCCTGGCGGCGTAGTGTGTTACTGATGGTAGGCTTTGTTACTTTGGTCCCAGCTCTCTGCAGGTCATTCACTAGATCATCCCGTGTGGTTCTGGGATTTTGATCACCGTTCTTGTGATCATTTTGACCCCACGGGGTGAGATCTTGCGTGGAGCACCAGATCGAGGGAGATTATCAGTGGTCTTGTATGTCTTCCATTTCCTAATAATTGCTCCCACAATTGATTTCTTCAAAACCAAGCTGCTTACCTATTGCAGATTCAGTCTTCCCAGCCTGGTGCAGGTCTACAATTTTGTTTCTGGTGTCCTTTGACAGTTCTTTGGTCTTGGCCATAGTGCAGTTTGGAGTGTGACTGTTTGAGGTTGTGGACAGGTGTCTTTTATACTGATAACAAGTTCAAACAGGTACCATTAATACAGGTAACGAGTGGAGGACAGAGGAGCCTCTTAAAGAAGAAGTTACCGGTCTGTGAGAGCCAGAAATCTTGTTTGTTTGGAGGTGACCAAATACTTATTTTTCACCATAATTTGCAAATAAATTCATTAAAAATCCTGCAATGTGATTTTCTGGATTTCTTTTCTCATTTTGTCTGTCATAGTTGAAGTGTACCTATGATGAAAATGACAGGCCTCTCTCATCTTTTTAAGTGGGAGAACTTGCACAATTGGTGGCTGACTAAATACTTTTTTCCCCCACTGTAGATCTCCCTCACCCTCCAATTGGAAAATTTGACCATAACACTATCCTCCTGATTCCTACTTACAAGCAAAAACTAAATCAGGAAGTACCAGTGACTCGCTCAATATGAAAGTGGTCAGATGACGCAGACGGTAAGCTAAGGGACTATTTTCTAGGACAGACTGGAAAATGTTTCGGCATTCTTCCGCTGGCATTGAGTACACCACATCAGTCAATGGATTCATCAATAAGTGTATCGATAACATCGTCCCCACAGTGGCAGTATGTACAGTTGAAGTCGGAAGTTTACATACACTTAGGTTGGAGTCATTAAAACTCGTTTTTCAACCACTCTACAAATTTCTTGTTAACAAACTATAGTTTTGGCAGGTCAGTTAGGACATCTACTTTGTGCAAGACACAATTAATTTTTCCAACAAATGTTTATAGACAGATAATTTCACTTATAATTCACTGTATCACAATTCCAATGGGTCAAACGTTTACATATACTAAGTTGACTGTGCCTTTAAACAGCTTGGAAAATTCCAGAAAATTATGTCATGGCTTTAGAAGTTTCTGATAGGCTAATTGACATAATTTGAGTCCATTGGAGGTGTACCTGTGGATGTATTTCAAGGCCGACCTTCAAACTCAGTGTCTCTTTGCTTGACATCATGAGAAAAGCTAAAGAAATCAGCCAAGACCTCAGCCAAAATAAATTGTACACCTCCACAAGTCTGGTTCATCCTTGGGAGAAATTTCCAAACACCTGAAGGTACCGGGTTCATCTGTACAAACAATAGTACGCAAGTATAAACACCATGGGACCACGCAGCCATCATACCGCTTAGGAAGGAGACGCGTTCTGTCTCCTAGAGATGAACATACTTTGGTGCGAAAAGTGCAAATCAACCACAAAACAGTAAAGTACCTTGTGAAGATGCTGGTGGTACAAAAGTATCTATATCCACATTAAAACGTGTCCTATATCGACATAACCCGAAAGGCCGCTCAGCAAGAAGGAAGCCACTGCTCCTGAACCGCCATAAAAAAGCCAGACTATGGTTTGCAACTGCACATGGGGACAAAGATCATACTTTTTGAAGAAATGTCCTCTGGTCTGATGAAACAAAAACAGAACTGTTTGGCCATAATGACCATCGTTATGTTTGGAGGAAAAAGGCCGAAGAGCAACATCCCAACAGTGAAGCACGGGGTTGGCAGCATCATGTTGTGGGAATGCTTTTCTGCAGGAGGGACTGATGCATTTTACAAAATAGATGGCATCATGAGGTAGGGAAAAATATGTGGATATATTGAAGCAACAAGACATCTCAAGACATCAGTCACAAAGTTAAAGCTTGGTCACAAATGGGTCTTCGAAATGTACAATGACCCCAAGCATACTTCCAAAGTGGTGGCAAAATGGCATAAGGACAACAAAGCCAAGGTATTGGAGTGGCCATCACAAAGCCCTGACCTCAATCGCATAGAAACATTTGTGGGCAGAACTGAAAAAGCGTGTGTGAGCAAGGAGGCCTAGAGACCTGACTCAGTTACACCACCTCTGTCAGGAGGAATGGGTCAAAATGTACCCAACTTATTGTGGGAAGCTTGTGGAAGGCTACCCGAAACATTTGACCCAAGTTAAACAATTTAAAGGTAATGCTACCAAATACTAATTGAGTGTATGTAAACTTCTGACCCATAAAGTGGTGATCCTAAAACAGGGAATCTTTACTAGGATTAAATGTCAGAAATTGTGAAAAGCTGAATTTAAATGTATTTGGCTAAGGTGTATGTAAACTTCCGACTTCAACTGACATCATCTGCATAGAGCTAAAGGGTAGAGCTGCCGCTTTCAAGGAGCGGGATTCTAACCTGGACGCTTATAAGTAATCCCGCTACGCCCTCCAACGAACCATCAAACAGGACTAAGATTGAATCGTACTACACCAGCTCCGACGCTTGTCGGATGTGGCAGGGCTTGCAAACTATTACGGGCTGCAAAGGGAAGTAGAGCCGCGAGCTGCCCAGTGACACGAACCTACCAGACGAGCTAAATGACTTCTATGCTCGCTTCGAAGCAAGCAACACTGAAGCATGCATGAGAGCATCAGCTGTTCCGAACGACTGTGTGATCACGCTCTCCGTAGCTGATGTGAGTAAGACCTTTAACCAGGTCAACATTCACAAGGCTGCGGGGCTTCTGTCCTCAAGCTATAAGACTCCTGAACAGCTGACTACCCGGACGATTTGCATTGTCGTCATTGTCAGTAGCTGCTGCTATTCTCTGTTTATTATCTATGCATAGTGACTTTACCTCTACCTACATGTACATACTACCTCGACTAACCTGTGCCCTTGCACTGGTACCCCCTATATATAGCCTCACTACTGTTATTTTATTGTTGCTCTTTAATTATTATTATGTTTATTATTTATTTTATTTTTTACTTCAGTTTAAATTAGTAAATACTTTCTTAACACTTATTTTTCTTAAAACTGCATTGGTGGTTCAGGGCTTGTAAGTAAGCATTTCACTGTAAGGTCTACTACACCTGTTGTATTTGATTTTCATTCTACCTTCCAAAAATACCTCATATTTTGTGACAACTGACGTGACCTCTCCTCAAGTGTCGAACTTAGCTTGGAACTGTGACAGTCATTGATCTACAAGTCATTTTTGCGTGCCCCAAAAAAATAAAGAGGTAATATCAGTAGCCTCATCAAACTGCGCGCAGCTTCACACGCTGACCAACGAGAGGTATAGGTAGGCCTATTCCTGATCTTGCAAAACTGCTTGCGCAATATTAGGCTTTATTCATTGAGAGGCAACCTATGTCATTTGCTAGGTCATTTATTGTTATCAAATGCGATGTTGATATTGGTGTTTTTAGTGGGGGAAAAAAGTAGCCTAAGCTACTGCCGGAGACCCCTCTCATCTGGCTATACCTGCAGATTGGGGATTCAATTCTATTTAATTTGATTGTTCAGGTTAACCATCAGCCATAGTTTTGGTAGTTTTACCTCAGTACTGCATTACCATATGTTCACAGAATGTTGTGAAGTGTGTCAAAAATCTGCATTAGGATTTCAATGCACACACACTCACACACGCTCAGGAATTATATAGTTAATACACCTTTGTCACATGTTTATAATCAATGTTATATTTGTTATTCAGTTTAACACTGTCTCGTTCTCTTTCAAATTGCATCATTGTTTACAGTTTTCTAAAAGTTTAGTTTAGAGATGCTAATGAAAAAATACACGTTTTCAACAAGATGGTAAAAGATGTGTAAATTTTAAAAAATTCAGTTTCATTTTCACAGAACAATAACATATTCAGTGGTGAAATTCATCTACAAATCTAAATATATCTATACTCTACGAGAATAAAAAACAGCTCAATAGATTATTAGCAGCTTTAATTCTCTTTTTTGATTGCAGACCTTTTCTTTCTTTCCATTCATGTTAATGTGTCAATGTTACACAATTAACTTTGACATTTTTGTGTGTTTTTCTAGCTCTTCTATTTATGGGGTTGATCACCTTTAATATTGCAGATAGATTGTAGCTTCCATCAATGTAATTGTCTGCATCATTTCCAATCCCCCACATATTTTTTGTCTATATACTGTATATAGAATCCGAAAGGCAGAGAACACTCATGTCACTGTTTTATACAGACATCTGATCAACAGAGAGGGATATATATATATATATAGAGAGAGAGAGAGAGAGAGAGAGAGAGAGAGAGAGAGAGAGAGAGAGAGAGAGAGAGAGAGAGAGAGACCAACTTGAGCTCATACAGAAACACCTCCACACACACTGTGTAAAATAAGCTGTACATTTCAATGAAACACGGTGAAGCCCCAAAATTGCCCTCCCTAGAAGCCTGTGTTTCAGACATAAGGAAGTGGATGGCGGCAAATGTTTTACTTTTAAACTCAGACAAAACAGAGATGCTAGTTCTCGGTCCCAAGAAACAAAGAGATCTTCTGTTGGCTCTGACAATTAATCTTGATGGTTGTACAGTTGTCCAAAATAAAACTGTAAAGAACCTCTGCGTTACTCTGGACCCTGATCTCTCTTTTGACGAACATTTCAAGACTGTTTCAAGGACAGCTTTTTTCCATCTACGTAACATCGCAAAAATCTGAAACTTTCTGTCCAAAAATGATGCAACACTTTTTATCCATGCTTTTGTCACTTCTAGATTAGACTGCTGCAATGGTCTACTTTCCGGCTACCTGGATAAAGCACTAAATACACTTCAGTTAGCGCTAAACACGGCTGCTAGAATCCTGACTGGAACCAAACAATTTGATCATATTACTCCAGTTATAGCCGTTCCACACTGGCTTCCTGTTAAGGCAAGGGCTGATATCAAGGTTTTACTGCTAACCTAGAAAGCATTACATGTTCTTCCTCCTAATAATCTTTACCATAAACCTACACATACGCTACGGTCACAATACGCAGGCCTCCTTATTGTCCATAGAATTTCTAAGCAAACAGCTGGAGGCAGGGCTTTCTCCTATAGATCTACATTTTTATGGAATGGTCTGCCTACCCATGTGTGAGGCGCAGACTCGGTCTCGACCTTTAAGTTTATTGAAGACTCATCTCTTTGGTAGGTCCTATGATTGAGTGTAGTCTGGCCCAGGGGTGTGAAGTTGAACGGAAAGTCACTGGAGCGACGAACCACCCTTGCTGGCCGGTTCATCGCTCTCCACTGGGATTCTCTGCCTCTAACCCTATTAAGGTGGCTGAGTCATTGGCTTACTGGTGCTCTTCCATGCCGTCCCTAGGAGGTGTTCATGCCGTAGGGGAGATCTTTGTGGGCTATACTCGGCCTTGTCTCAGGGTAGTAAGTTGGTGGTTGAAGGTATGCCTCTAGTGGTGATGTGCTTTGGCAAAGTGGGTGGGTTATATCCTGCCTGGTTGGCAGTCGGATGGGGCCACAGTGTCTGACAACCCCTCCTGCCTCAGACTTCAGTAATTATGCTGCAATGGTTTATGTGTCGGTGTCACGCTCGTTGATGGAAGGATCGGACCAAGGTGCAGAGTGGTAGGGGTACATCTTAATTTATTCAATGAACACAGAGAAAAAAAATACAAACAAACATAAAGTTTAGTAGGGCTAAACGGCACAGTACCAAAACAAGATCCCACAACCTACAGGTGGGAAAAAGCTGCCTAAGTATGATCCCCAATCAGAGACAACGGTAGACAGCTGCCTCTGATTGGGAACCATACCCGGCCAACAAAGAAATAGAAAACATAGATTGCCCACCCTAGTCACACTCTGACCTAACCAAATAGAGAATTAAAAGGATCTCTAAGGTCAGGGTGTGACAGTCGGGGGGCTAGTGTCAGTCTGTTCTATCTGGAGTATTTCTCCTGTCTTATCCGGTGTCCTGTGGGAATTTAAGTATGTTCCCTCTAATTCTCTCTCTCTTTCTCTTCTCTTGGAGGACCTGAGTCCTAGGACCATGCCTCAGGACTACCTGGCCTGATGACTCCCTGTCCACCTGGTCGTGCTGCTGCTCCAGTTTTAACTGTTCTGCCTGCGGCTATGGAACCCTGACCTATTCACCGGACATGCTACCTTGTCCCGGACCTGCTGTTTTTAACCCTTTCTCTCTACCACACCTGCTATCTCTAACTCAGAATGATCGGCTATGAAAAGCCAACTGACTTTTACTCCTGAGTTGCTGACCTGTTGCGCACTCTACAACCACTGTGATTATACCTGGCACAGCCAGAAGAGGACTGACCACCCCTCATAGCCTGGTTCCTCTCTAGGTTTCTTCCGAGCTTCTGGCCTTTCTGGGGAGTTTTTCCTAGCCACCGTGCTTCTACATCTGCATTGCTTGCTGTTTGGGGTTTTAGGCTAGGTTTCTATATAGCACTTTGTGACATCGGCTGATTTTAAAAAGGGCTTTATAAATAAATTTGATTGATTGATACTCTTTGGCATTTATGTCTGAGAGGGACTGTTTGCACTTCTCTTTGTGTGGGATGGCTGAACAGAGGTGGGAGTGGGGGGTAAGCTCTAGGTTTGACAGTGTTTGACTTTCACATGGAGAGAACATTCAAGGGGGCAAATGCCACACAGAGCTTAGTTAATTAAGATATTCTTGACGCTCATACATGCACACAAACACGCACAGTTACAACAGTGGTAAACTTGGTACAAAGTCCACTATACATTTCACGCTATCCACATAGGAATGTGTTACTATCGTCTGCGGGAGCCTGGAAGCAGTTACAAAGTTAGAAAGCAGCACTCCTCAAATATAGAGACACAGCAGCAGTAGAGCCTTTGCAGAGCTTCACAGGTATGCCTACAATATGTCTCTACTTCAACTTGATAGCTTTAAGCATGTGTTAAACATATATGGCTGTGTGTGTGTGTGTGTCGACCTCTTCAGAGAAAACACATATCACACGTGCACAAACACACCCGCATACACCGTTCTCCCCACTTGCTCCTGCAGACAGCCTACACGGTACAGTGCAAACTGCCCCCTCTGATACTTTCCGTGCAACCTCATCAGTTTGGTAATTAAAAACAGGCACCACGTGGAAGTGATTTGTCTAAGGGGAAACTCAATGTAGGTGGGCACTAGTCAATGTAGGTGGGCACTAGTCTAATGTTCCCTTCAGCCAAATTAATAGAGACAGCGTGTGTAGGGTCTAATACGCCTAAAACCCTGCCCTGTAAACCAGGAACATTCCCAGAACATTAGCTAAGAATCCATTTAAGTATTATCTGTTTGATCTAACAGGATGATAACACCCCCCCCAAAAAACATTTTTTTTAAAGGTTTGAAATTAAATATCCTTGGAATGTTCTCCTAACGTTCATTAAAATGTTGTGCTCAACATCTGTAACTACCACCACAGAACATTCCCCCCAAAGTTCTCATTGGGTTCTCAGGTAATGTAATAACACAATATACCAGTAATTTTTTCCCAGGATCCCAACATTGGTTCTGTGAATGTTCCCAGATCATTCGTTAGGTTGTGGCAATTGTTCTCATCACAGAAAAACTGTCCAGTATGCTGATGATTGTACAATGTTTGTATAAAACATTCACCCGATGTAGCAAGAATGTTCCCGGAACACATTTCTTCAGCTATTTAAAGGTTCCCAGAATGTTTCATTAGGTTGGGGGAACAGTCTGTCACGTTCTGACCTTAGTTCCTTTGTTTTTGTCTTTGTTTTAGTATGGTCAGGGCGTGAGTTGGGGTGGGCAGTCTATGTTGGTTTTTCTGTGTTGGTTTTTGAGTTTCGGCCTAGTATGGTTCTCAATCAGAGGCAGCTGTCAATTGCTATCCCTGATTGAGAATCATACTTAGGTAGCCTGGGTTTCACTTTTGGTTTGTGGGTGTTTGTTTCCGTGTGAGTGTTTGTTTCCGTGTGGGTGTTTGTTTCCATGTGGGTGTTTGTTTCCGTGTGGGTGTTTGTTTCCGTGTGAGTGTTTGTTTCCGTGTGGGTGTTTGTTTCCGTGTGAGTGTTTGTTTCCGTGTGGGTGTTTGTTTCCGTGTGGGTGTTTGTTTCCGTGTGGGTGTTTGTTTCCGTGTGGGTGTTTGTTTCCGTGTGGGTGTTTGTTTCCGTGTGGGTGTTTGTTTCCGTGTGAGTGTTTGTTTCCGTGTGAGTGTTTGTTTCCGTGTGAGTGTTTGTTTCCGTGTGAGTGTTTGGGCCACACGGTACTGTTTTGTTTTGTTCACATCGTTTATTGTTTTGTTCCAGTGTTCAGTGTGTTTAATTAAAAATCATCATGAACACTTAGCACGCTGCGCTTTGGTCCTCCTCTCTATCTCCAGACGACATCCGTTACACAGTCTGGTGAGAACATTGTGGGATCATCATAAAAGATATGTTCCCAAAACAGAAAAACTGTCCAGTTACGTGGAGAATTATACAATGTTTATTTTAGAGTGAAAAAAACATTCAACTGATGTTACAAGAACATTCCCAGAACAAAAAAAGAAAAAGTTCCTAACACATTCCCAAAATACTAATACTGT
The DNA here is from genome assembly GCF_021184085.1 of Oncorhynchus gorbuscha. Lineage (NCBI taxonomy): Eukaryota > Metazoa > Chordata > Actinopteri > Salmoniformes > Salmonidae > Oncorhynchus > Oncorhynchus gorbuscha. Next base: position 28,505,644 of record NC_060176.1, on the reverse strand, counting down.
CAAGTTTTTAAAAACCTTTATTTAACTAGGCAAGTCAGTCAAAGGACAAATTCTTATTTTCAATGATGGCATAGGAACAGTGGGTTAACTGCCTTGTTCATGGGTAGAATGGCATATTTTTACCCAGTCAGCTCGGGGATTCCATCTTGCAACCTTCCGGTTACTTGTCCAATGCTCTAACCACTAGGCTCTCTGTCTCCCCATGAGTTGTGATGACATTCAGATCATGTTTGTATCAGGGTGCACAAAATGTTCCATTGATGTTGCAAGAATTTTGACAGAAATTCATGGGAACAGTGTGGATAAATTACAAGAAATATGTTCCTAAAATACAAAATTGTGATGACATTCATACAATGTTTAGATGGCACTAGGGCTGTTGCAGTGACCGTATTACCACCCCACTGGCGGTCCCGAGTCATGCTGTTTCCTGAAGTCCATGATCATCTTCATTGTTTTGTTGACGTTAAGTGTGAGATTATTTTCCTGACACCACACTCCGAGGGCCCTCACCTCCTCCCTGTAGGCCGTCTCGTCGTTGTTGGTAATCAAGGACGACGCCGCAGTGGTAGGCTTGATTACCAACAACGACGAGACGGCCTGCAGGGAGGAGGTGAGGGCCCTCGGAGTGTGGTGTCAGGAAAATAACCTCACACTCAACGTCAACAAAACAAAGGTGATGATTGTGGACTTCAGGAAAAGCAGAGGGAGCACCCCCCTATCCACATCGAAGGGACAGTAGTGGAGAGGGTAGTACGTTTTAAGTTCTTCGGCGTACACCTCACGGACAAACTGAATTGGTCCACCCACACAGACAGACATTCATTTTTCAACGTTCCTAATGTTAAGCACATTGTTTCTCTTTACAACAGGAGTATAGCCTACCTGGCCGGCATGAAAATGAACCATGGGAAAAGCGTCCTCCATTCGCTATTTAAGTGCATCGATGACATATCCAAATAAATAATGGATTTATTGTGACGGTGTAGGCTATATTACATGGATTTATTAGACTTTTTAAAATGCAGATGTTCCAAAGGACTGCATCAGTGGCTTGTAGCTACGTGTGGACGACAGGAGATGACAAATGTGTTTGTTAATTAACGCTCAATTACCGTCAAACCGACAGTTATTTGCTTGACAATCGCCCGGCTGCCGAAAGTTCAGTGCCGAAAGTTCAGTGACCGCCACAGCCCGAGGTGGCACAGATGTTCCCTGATTATTGCAAGAATGTTATTGTGCATATGAAAAAGGAGGGGAACATTTTAACATCTCAGAAATGGTGTTCTGTGTCTTTGCAATACAACCGTTGTCCCCTGGTGGTGCTGATGTGTTAATGATCTGACTGCAGAGCTGAAGATGGCAGGTTTAAAACCCACGTGTTCTTTAACCATGTTTCTTTGTTATTAAAACTGTGAAATCGTGGCTCGGGTATAATCTACTAAAAGAGAGGATGGCTTTATATATGCATTTATAAATCCAGTCAGAAATGCAGAATTTAGACTGTGAAAAAAAATCACTGCGTAAAAACCGACTGTTCAACAAAACTCACCCGATATAATTGCGACTTCGAGATACATGATATGGTCCCCCGTCTTACTTTTCATGGTTTGAAAAAAAGTGAGATTGGCACTCATAGTCTTGGATAATATGTCAATTTGGGCCCAGAGGTACGCAGCATATAAAGAGGATGGGTTTAGTGATGGTGAATAACCCAGTTACCAGTAATTCCCTGGGTTAGTTATGTCTCAGACGGTTTACAAAGGAAGCATGGAATTCCTCATTGACCATACTGCCATGGGTATATAGTGAAAAAAGATGATGTAAGAGAGCTTGTGACGCAGCGTATGAAAAACTTGGCTTGGGAACCAAACATTGCAGATTCAAACCTCACATGTGCAGACTGTCAACTTAAGGAGTACGGGAGAGAACATAAAATGTTTAAACTAAATGTAATCCACTAACAGGTCCTCATCATCATAAAGGGAAAATGTTTTACAAATAGGCCTACCTAACGCTAGTCAGAGGGGATGCAAAACTATTTGCCATGGATATAAAGCGTCCCGCACGTCCTCGTCATTAACAGTTGGAAAACAAACGCTGATTCCAGAAATGATTGCTGTTGATACGCAGCCATTGCCAACGGCCTACTTTGAGTTGAGAGCGGATTCGCTAAATGGAAGGACTGCACGCGCAGTTTGAAGCCACGACTCGCGCGACTGAAACGGCCGAAATCTGTCTCATCAATGTCACTGTTTACCCCTGTTTCAACGGGGTGTCATTTCCTTTATAGTGGGAGTGGAGACATAACAGTTAACAGCATAAGAAAGCTAACCCACATTTGGTGTGTTTTTTGTTGCCCTGTGTTTGATTTGGGAGTTTAAACTTGGTGGGCAGGCTTCTGTTAAAACATGAAACAAAGTAGGCTCCTAGACTAATTATTATGTCATTTGCCTTCAGAAAAACAATGTTTTTTGTTGCATATTTAATTCTGGAACCTGCCTAGGTTTAGGGGTGGTTGTAACCTATTCTAAAACAGCATACTATTAGCAGTTAGCAACAACAACCAAATAAAATCGACGAGACGCATTTACTATTTCCAAAACTGCAGCTCGTAGATGGAAAACCCATTTCCTTACTTTAATCAACCAGTCCATTTTGAATTCATGATAAAGCTGTCATGATTTGGCAAGGAATGTAGCTTGTCTACCGTTTCGTATGTGTCCTTTGTATGTGTACACTCTAGCGGTCATAGGCTATAGGATTTGACGTGGAATTGTATTCAAATGTCATTTTCCTTTTCACAGAAAACCAAACCAAAAATGTGTGCTTAAACGTTAAGAAAATGTTTTTATTTGTCACATCCCTAATGTGCAGAGTAAAAAAAGATGGTTATGTTTGTATGATTATATGCTGTTCAAATGTCCTATGAACTAAATAATGTGCAGATTATCAATATATAAATTGTCAAATGTATAGTTGTGATTGTATGATTAAATGCTTTTCAAATGTCCTATGAATGAAATGAAAATGCCATGAGTCTCTACATCACTTTCAAAGGACGACATGTAGCCGAGCGGTGTTTGGCCCAATAACATAAAAGTCGCTGGTTCAAACACCTGAAAGGTGAAACATTGTGAAAAATCTGCAGTTGTGCCATTGAGCGAGGCACTTGCTCCAGTGTCACCATCAACGATGGCTAATCCCTGGCTCTGACCCCACTCTCAGGGGAATTGGGATACGCTAAAAAACACACTTGTACATGTATGAAATAGTATCAAATGCAAATATCCATTACATCTGGATGTATCTGTTTTCTAATGCTTTAAGGAGCTACACATTTGCATGCTGTGAATATTGTGGTAAAACTTAAATATAACATTTCTTGAAAAGTTCTGAGGACCGCCAAGACAAGGTAAAATGTATATTACAGTGAACATCAATGGAATATTGTGGAACCCTAAAACAAATATGCTATGATTTAAAAAAATACAAATGAACTTATTTGGAAATTGTAAAACATTGTGCACCTTTGTGGAACATCTGTGCAAACTGTGAATATCAAAAGAATATTCTTGCAACATTCCAGACAACTCCCATAACTTCATTAAATGTTCTGGGAACCTTTACGGAACTTAGACCAGGTGTTTTGTCAACATTCTTACAACATTACAGGAATGTCCTGTGCAACCTAACTTAAACATTATCTGAAAGTCATCACAACTGAGGATTTTCTGAAACTCTCTCTTGTAATGTACCCACACCCTAATGAAATGTTCTGGGAACCTTTAAAGAACTCAGAAAGGCTATTCTGTCAACATTCTTGCGACAACAAAGGAATGTTTTGTGCACTCTGATACAAAATGATCTGAATGTCAGCACAACTGGACAGTTTTTTGGAAATCTCTCTCTTTTCATATCCCAACAATGTTTCCAGAACCAAAAGATACATTCTGAGAACCTTTAAAGAACAGACTAAATGTGTTCTGGGAACATTCTTGTAACATAAGGTGAATGTTTTTTGCACACTAAATGAAACATTGTAGAATAATATGCAATACTGGTCCGTTTTTGTGTTTTAGGAACATATATATAAAAAATATATATCAAATTTAAAAAATTACGTCATGGCTTTAGAAGCTTCTGATAGGCTAATACTTATTTTCCACCATAATTTGCAAATAAATTCATAAAAAATCCTACAATGTGATTTTCTGGATTTATTTTCTCATTTTGGCTGTCATAGTTGAAGTGTACCTACGATGAAAATTACAGGCCTCTCTCAACTTTTTAAGTGGGAGAACTTGCACAATTGGTGGCTGACTAAATACTTTTTTGCCCCACTGTATATATATACATTTACCCCCGTTTTTCTCCCTAATTGGTAGTTACCGTCTTGTCTCATCGTGCAAGTCCTGTATGGACTCCGGAGAGGCAAAGGTCGAGAGCCGTGCGTCCTCCAAAACACAACCCAACCAAGCCGCACTGCTTCTCGACACAATGCCCACTTAACCCGGAAGCCATCCGCACCAATGTGTCGGAGGAAACACCATGCACCTGGAGACCGTGTCATCGTGCACTGTGCCCGGCCCGCCACAGGAGTTGCTAGTGCGCGATGAGACAAGGACATTCCTTACCGGTCAAACCCGGACGACGCTGGGCCCATTGTGCGCCGCTCCATGGGTCTCCCGGTCGGGGAGACAAGAGCCTGGACTCGAACCCAGAGGCTCTAGTGCCACAGCTAGCACTGCGATGCAGTGCCTTCGAACACTGTGCCACTCGGGAGGCCTGGAACATATATTTTTTGAGGTCCCCACTATGTTCTCACCAGACTGTTCCCACAACCTAATGAAACATTCTGGGAACCTGTCAAGTTAAATGTGTTTCAGGAACATTCTTGCTACATCAGCACGACTGACAGTTTTTGTGAGAACGTTTGCTGCAACCTAACGAATGTTCTAGGAACTTTAACAGGAACAATTTTGGCTAGCCGGGTGGGGTTGTTTTGTCTTCAGTGGAGTTGACATCTCTCTCCCACCTCGTCCCCCCCCCCTCTCTTCTTCTCCCCCTCTTCCTTCCTCGCTCAGAGAACTCGACAATGTCCAATGTTAGTCTTTGTGGTGCTGAGAAAACATTTACGCAACATCTGAGTAGCAAGAATAACAACACATAGTTTATTTTACAGCTTTCCATGGTTAGCAGCTCATGTAGAAAGAAAACTCTCTATGAAATGGTACATTTCTCTTGACGGAAAAATATAGGCTGTTTTGATGATGTAGTTGGGGTTGGATGTTGAAGGATATTGGATACAGTATTGCACATCACACTCCAAATAAATAAATGCCACATTCACAATGGGCAAGAGGATGTAGACTCGGTTCCAAGCGCCACAAGATCACTGTGAAATTCTTGATAACAAGCACAAAACATCATAACAAAATCATGTACATGGAGAAACCAAGCATTGCTGTCCAGATTTCCAATGTTATATACACTGAAGAACAGTGAGAAACAAGGGAAAACAGACCATCCCCCACTAAACACACGGCCACAGACACACAGGAACGCACACACACACACACACAGGCACACACACTTCTCCTCAGCCGCCATGACATGAGGTTGATTTGAGTTTGAGCCGATCAAAGAGGCGGTCGATCTGTGGTCTCGTTTAACCTGTGATGTCAGCGCCCCCTTACAGCAGAATCACAGCGCAGTCCTCAAAGCAGAGAGCCTCTCACGACTTAACTACAGAATAAATCACCACCGTGGGTGTGTTTACCCCTGGCCTGTGGATGGGTGTATAGGCCCCTTTTCAGTAGACGACACACTGACGTCAAGCACAGATGCACCCGACTTTTGGCTGCGGTGAAGAGATCCATTGCCATCCGCGCCCATTCATCATAGCCTAGACTTAAGTTTGTATCACGTATAAACAAAATCACTTTTTGGGGTTCTCATACGCTTACAATTATGTTTTGATTATTGGTTGAACAGACGCTGAGACTATATTTGGTTGTGATCTTTGCAAAATCACTATTTTGGATGCAGCAGCGGTTAGATAGAATGCTAACACTCATTAACATAGACTATAGCAAAAGCTTGCCAAAGAGCCGTTTTGCTGAATGAAGTTGAATTGTTTTATAAGTATAATGCTGTTGATTTGCGACGATGACACAAACATTATATTACGCAGGACATTCATATGAGCCTTAAAATCCGATTCTTATCCAAAAGTAGTGTGAAATGCAGCCACCAACTTCAGCACATCGCCTTGGTGCGGCAACGTTTGCAAACACAGAGAGGGCTCTATGGTGGGAGAGGAGGGGTCCGAGTTGGGAGAGGAGGTGTGTCGCCGAGACGGTCTTATCTGTGTGACGGAAGACTGACAACCTGCATGTTTACCTCACCCTTCTCTCTGTGTGTGTGTGTGTGTGTGTGTGTGTGTGTGTGTGTGTGTGTGTGTGTGTGTGTGTGTGTGTGTGTGTGTGTGTGTGTGTGTGTGTGTGTGTGTGTGTGTGTGTGTGTGTGTGTGTGTGTGTGTGTGTGTGTGTGTGGGTGGGTGTGCGTGCGTGCGTGCGTGCGTGCGTGCGTGTTGCTATCAGGGACTGCCATTGCCTTCCACCTCCTCCCTCTATTCTACTCCTATTCCCTTCTACACTCTTTCCCTATCCTCATGCCTAATAAGCCCACACCAGGGATAGGTTACAGGATCCACCCATAACAAAACATTATACCAGAGAAGGAACGGGAGAGGAGGGAGAGAGAGAGAGAGGGAGTGTTGGTATGTCAGCCCCTCCCAGTACTGATGATGGATGCCATAGCCAGAGAATAGACCATCTATGGTCTACAGAGCATCTCTGATAGAGCGTGCCCGACGTACTGATGTACCAATAGACAAACATCTCTAAAGAACACTTCTGTCGGGCTCGTATATATATGAACCTTGCTGCATCTTAGAAGCCTTATCTGGTGTGACGTGGAACAGATTACTTCAGTAAGCTAATGTATTAAACTACAACACAATACACAGACAGAAAAACACACGCTTTTCTGTAGCTTAACTGAGAGAGAGAGAGAGGGGGGGGGGAGAGAGATGGAAGGAGAGAGGGAAAGCAAATACAATGTGGGTGGAATAATGTGTCCCATTAGCAGAGATGACGGTGTTATTGTAAAGGTGCTTAGTGGAGGTGCAGACTGTTTAGAATGTACATGAAACACTCACGTGCGGCCTGGGACTCTCTCTTCAATCACAGAAAGGAAATATCACTTTGTTTCCATCTCTCTTTCTCTGTGTCGAGTGTGTTGACTGCAATATACTGCAATCTCTCCTCTGTCAAACTCAAATGACTCTTTCTGTGTGAGGATGTGAATGACAGTTAAGAGGCTGGTGTATTTTCTGCCCTTAAAACAAGGCGTACTATAGAGGGGAAAGAGCGGATATCTTGTATTGTGTGTATGTATGTGTGTGTGTGTGTGTGTGTGTGTGTGTGTGTGTGTGTGTGTGTGTGTGTGTGTGTGTGTGTGTGTGTGTGTGTGTGTGCGCGTATATTTAGCTCCTAGACCAAACAAAGGTTATAATGTGTTGCGTTCCGTCATTGTCCCAACAGCAGCACATACAACATGACATGAAGTGTCATTCCCTGAGGTGAACCACCTGCCCCTGTCTGCAGCTGAAACACACACACACACACACACACACACACACACACACACACACACACACACACACACACACACACACACACACACACACACACACACACACACACACACACACACACACACACACACACGACACATAGCAAATACAGGAGCCGCACTCATAGTTTGACAACAAGATCGTACAGTAAGCCCTGGGGACAGCATTAGCAGCACATCAACACACAGACAGATACTCACACATTAGTGCACTCACACACACATACACACACACTCACAAGCACAAAAGCAAAGCCACTTAAAAATGACTGTGTAAGGTGTTAAACACACACACACAGGCCACACCACAGCTGGTCGGTGAGATTTGACTCTCTCTCCCATCATGAAAACAGCCTATTAACATGACAAGAGGAGGGGGTGTAAAGGAGAGAGAGAAAGGGGCAGAAAGAGCTGTGCCTGTGTTAGTGTGTGTATGTGTGTGTGTGTGACAAAGCCTTCCTGCTGCATGAGATAAACCCATCGAGGTGTGTGTAGGAGGGCACACATATTCACTAGGATCGGTTAGAGGGGCACTGCAGAAACATAAACACCCCATCTCCCCGACCTGAGGTTAGCCCAACCACCAACACTCCAACCACGATCTGCCAGTGCCCAGGCTGAACGACACACACACACACACAACCCACTAATTGTGTGCTTTAGGGCTGTCCTCCGACTGAAAAATAATATTTGTCGACCGAGAGTGGCCTGGTCGTTCGACCAATTGATGATCAACATTTTAAAACATGGATTTCTCCATATATAGACACACCCTATGTCTGAATAAAATCAACTACATGTAGGCTACTGAGCTTGTCTGATGCTTTAAGCACTACGATTAAAAATGAAGGCACAAATTACTAAAGAGGAAGCCAGAGATCAATATAGCCTAACCAAAAGTTAGAAAACTCTTCCTGACCCTCCTCCCCCTGCTACTGATTTTTGCAGATTCTGCCTTTAAGCTCCTGAATTTGCCGGTAATAGGCGACACCAGCGGTCGGCAACCTTTTCCGTTTGGAGTGCCAAGTTATCGCACCATTTCTACTGATCTGCGGTGCCAGTTCTGATTTTCATATGCACATTTTTTTGTGGAACAGTTTCATTTCATTTAAAATAAGGTCTTCATACCTCAAAATCAATGCCATGTGGTTAATCAAGTCTATCTAAATGAAAATGATACAAATCTAAAAGTTACTTCTATTGCCATTGCCAACATGTAAAAATAGCCTACATAAAGCCAACAAATGAAAACTTTGCAGCCTGCAGGTAGAAGATATCCTGATAAAAAAAATTAATCCTATAAATCACATTGGCTACGCATGGCCTGTCTGCAAAGAACTTGAAACATTGTATCAACTGTTAACTTGGTCAGCCAGACGCTGGTGCTAGCAAAATTGCAACATTGTATAAAATATTCTGGGCCCTCAGTTCCCTGTGCGGGTGAGCCCCAAACAGACAGACACAGGTGTAGACTATTTGCGCAAGGGATAAGAAGTAATCAGGTAGGCCTATTTTATGACGTTTCTAGACTAGAGCATGACATTTTTTCCCCCTTTCATCCTGAACGGTTATCGAAAGGGAGAGACTGGAAAGATGTTTCAACTCGGCTACGTTGAGGAACTACTGTCATTCTCAATGGATGTAAAAACAGACTCTGTTTACTTACTGTTTGAGGCAAAGAAAACATTTATTTGAGAAGCTCCACAGTGATGTTGAGTTAAGACAATCAGAAATACTATCAGAACCCAAATGGGCACATTCATAAGTCTAAATTTGCGTGCAGGTCAGGGAGCCTAGTTCTATGCGTAATCAAGTGCGTGTCCTTAGTCAAGATTGACAGGAATGCTCCAATCAAAAGACAATTAATAAACTGACAACTCGTAAACGGAATGAAATAAACCAAAACTTTCTTCTCACATGTGTCCACTCCTACAATAGCAACGTAAAGACTGTAATAATAATATATTGAATGAATTAGCTTGACCGTAACCAAACGTGAAATGAAAAATTATGGGAATTAACTGTAAATGTACTACTGGTGATACAGGTATGCTATCCCCGCGGCCTCCGCGATGGATTCATTCACTCAGACAGGTGTGAATCAGAAAGGTGTTTCGTGTGCCATAATTATTTTATATACAGGCAGGCATCTGATGACCTGGCCTCCACAATCATGCAACCTCAACCCAATTTAGATGCTTTGGGATGAGTTGGACCACCGAGTGAAGAAAAAGCAGCCAACAAGTTCTCAGCACATGTGGGAACTCCTTCAAGACTGATGGAAAAACATTCCAGGTGAAGCTGGTTGAGAGAATGCCAAGAGTGTGCAAAGCTGTCATCAAGGCAAAGGGGTGGCTACTTTGAAGAATCTCAAGTCTCAAATATATTTTGTTTTGTTTAACACTTTTTTGGTTACTACATGATTCCATATGTGTTATTTCATAGTGTTGACTTCAGCCCTAGCGTGCTTAGGCTCCCTTTCGCATACACAAACACAAAAACACACAGAGACAAAACACACACACAAACACACACTAATGATAAGCATAGATGCCCTGCCTTTTTACAAAAACTAAACCCCTAATGACACAGTCTGACATTTCACTGCCTCTTTATCTCTATTTTCTCTATCTCTCTTCTACCTCCATTGAACACTGTAACCTGCAAAAGAGAGATCTGCTCATTGTTACACCTATTCTCTTTTTTTCTGTTATTATTCTCATAAACCCCCTCCATCACACCTCTCAAAGGTCAGGCGGTCTGACTGATCCCTCTCCACAGGCTCTGGGTTTCTCTCTCTCTTTATCCTTCATCCACTCTCTTTCTCTCTGCCTATCTCTCTTTCATCTAAGTATCTCAGTCTGCAGAATTGTAAGGTTTCCCTGTGCCTTTTGTTCTTCTCAGGGATGAGAAAGAGAGCTGTGCGTGTGTGCGTGCGTGTGTGGGTGTGTGGGTGTCAGAGGGGTCAAAACCACAACGCCAATTATGCTAAATTTGACCATAAAGAGGAGACGACGCTGTCCATTGACAGGGTGACATGTTCAATAAAGATGTTAATACACATGGTGTGACAGCCAATGACCACAGCCACAGCTCATAGACAGCCACATAGAGGTATGTGAAATGTGAACTTTTAAAAGGGACATTCTCAATCAGAAGAGGACCATCGCACCAGGCGCTGGAACTGATTTTTTTACCCAATCGTTTTTTTCTTTCAGTTCCACTGTTCCAACCAGCAAAATAATGTTCTGAGCCGGTTCTAACCCAGAAAAGGTAGTGGTTTATCTCGTTCCTTTCTGTTCCTTTTTAAAGCTCTGAAATATATATATTTTTGTTACATTTAACTCCACATTAAATGACTTCCCTAATCAGTGCGGATAGAGCAGCTTGCTATGGAGTGGACAAGCTATTGTTGTTAACATGCGTGATGGAAAGGCAAGTGTAGGCGCGAGATGCAACTGACATTTTGTGGGTGAGGAGAGAGTGAGAGCGGGTGGAGGAGGAGGTTTGGCATCTTGTGATGACATGCATTATTTGAATTGGACCCACAGAATTATACCTACGGAGGAGCGGCTTCTATGGAGGAACTTTGAAAGCCTTTGAACTTCAGAGAGTTGGCATAACGTTGGACCCGACCTAGCTAGTGAGCTAACAAGCTTGTGTGTGCAGAGCAGCACCACCAAAATTAAAAACAGTTCTTACCTTTTGTAGTCAATAAATCCACTATTAAATGTGATAGTATCCCTAACTAGCATTGAAAATGTAATCCATTCTTCTCTAATTAAAAATCACTCTCCCTATCTTCTAAATCACGTCAGTAGGATAAAGTAGCCTATGCTTCATTGGGGAGGGGCAGGTAGCCTATACGTGCACACACACTGGCCAAGATTTTCAGCTGGCAGACAGACATAGGAAGAAGTTTCTGATTGACAGAATAATTTCTTGCATAGGCGCTTTGTTGCCCGGAACATAAAATAACATTAATAACCTGTTCCCAGTACAGAACCGTATAGATCACTTTCGTTCCCAGTTCTGATTCTGTTCCTTGAAAAATTATGTTCTTTTCCAGTTTTCAGATTGGTTCCAACCCCTGCATCACACTCTACCAAATGTTTGGTTAAAGGGACATTCCGAACCTGACCTGGGTTTCAAATACATGTGTATTTTAGTATCTTCAAATGCTTACTTCAAATACTATTTTCAAATATCTGGGTTAAATGCATGGGAGTGTACTTGAGTCAATGTATTTGAGTACTTTCAAATACTTTAGAAACTTAGATATATTTTATGTGAAAAGACAAATAGTTTAAGTACTCATTTCAAATGTATAAGAAAGTTATTGAGATATTTGAAATGGTATTTGAATCCAGGTCTGATCCCAACAAACACATTTTTAAGCAACATGTTGCAGTGAGCAAGAAGTCATTGAAAAAGAGGAAAGAAAGTTCCATCGCCTCCTGGTGATGTCTGAGCGAGCACCTCGACATTTTCGCAAAGGTGAAAAGAAAATAAGTCACTTGTAGCTCAGTTGGCAGAGAACGGAATTTGGAACGCCAGGCTCGTGGGTTCCTTTCCTACGACCACCCATTCGTAAAATGTAAGTCGCTTTGGATAAAAGCATCTGCTAAATGGCATATATTATAAGTAAGACCTTGATAGCAGGACAATAGCGACAGACTCTTCCGCCAGAGGAGAGAATAGGAGGAAGAAATAAATAAAGAATGGAAATAGTGAGGAAGTGAGTGAGGAAAGCTGGGTTTTACTACGGTTGTTTCATTATTCATAAAGAGGATGAGGTTTCCTGGATTCAGTTACTGTCGGCTGGAGACCCAAAAGCAAGCACATTCATTCTCAGAGACACACACACACACACACCCAGACAGAGTTCATAGCGTGCGCGTCCTTGTTTGCGTGTGCGTCAGTTCGTGTGTACGCCATTTCTCCACTTCAAGCAGTGTTCCCACCTCTTTCCACCTCCAAACCCTTCTTCCAAATAAATTCCATCCCTCCTGTGTTCCTTCACGGGGCTGATAAAAACCTGCCGTTTGAGATCTCATGGCGTCGTGTTTTAGAGCCTAACATAGATGATAGTCTGACATTTTATTTGCCTCTTCTGTCTCTCTGACCCACCAATCAATAGTCAGACACAGCAGGCCAAACGAGCGACAGTGTTTAATGGACATTTTTACAGGACAGATCAAAGAAACCTAATCCGCCGGGCGATAAGCCAGTCCACTGCTAGAGGATGTTATAGTGTGCCATGTGTGTGTGTGCGTGTGTGTATGCTTGTATACACGTTTTACTATACTTGTGAGTAACATAAGTCCTCACAACAATAGTAAACCAACTAACATTCAGAAAAGTGAGGACATTTTGCCACTTGTAAAAAGGCTATTAGACTTAGTCGTTAGGTTTAGGGTTAGGAGTTAAGGTTTAGGGGTTATGGAAAATAGGATTTTGAATGGGATGGGTGCTTGTGTGCGTGTGCATGTGTGTGCGTGTGCGTGTGCGTGTGTGTGTGTGACGTGTATGGGTGTGGGTGTGGGTGTAGGTGTAATGTGTACGGGTGTGTGCCACTGTTTTGTGTTAGTGGTGTGTGTAGTTATGATGAACCCACAGGGAGCCAATGCATATGCTCCTCTGCTCTTACGAATCATAACAGCGTCAATATGGGCTGTATGGTGCTTCATGGTGCTCGGTTCACCTGGTGCACACATTCTGTTTCTATTTCACCCCTCACTCTCTCGAAGTCTCAATATTCATATTATGTAGCATATGGTATTTTCTAAAACGCACTTCACGCTCTTTTCCTTTCTCTCTCACTCTTCCTAACACTCTACATTCTCACTCCATTCCACCCTGGCTAGATCCAGGCGCCATGGCGTACCGCTTGCTGTGTTTTCTCCCTGTAATTGAGTGTGTGTGTATGTGTGTGTGTGTGTGTGTGTGGGGGGGGTGATGTTTTATTGTTTTATTGGTGATGCCACATAGCTGACTGACAAGGAGCTTGCTTTTGATGTGGTGCTATACTGTTCCACCATGCAAAACTAGAGCACTTCTTCATCTCTCTCTCCCTCTCCCTCCCTCTCTCTCTCCCTCCCTCCCTCCATCCATCACCCCCACTTAATCTCTTTCTCGCCCCCACCTCTCTCTCTTTTCTTTCTCACCCCCTCCCTTTCCCTGCTTCTCTTCCCTATGTTCAGTGTGATGGAGAGAATGTGAATGAATGTAAATGTTCTGGGGTGTTTCAGAGCTATTCCCAGATACAGAGACGTGAGATAGATAGCAGCAGTGTGCTAATAAAGCAGAGAGGAGCATGTTAGTGTGTCAGTCCTTTGATTGCTTTCTCCATCCTTGTTTATAAGTGAACAAAAGGCTGTTGATAAGGAATACGGAGCTCACTGTCTCCCTTTGATTTCATTACAACGATAGGCACCCGCTGATTTGTAGGATGAGTGTGTGTGTGCGTGTGTGTATATGTGTATAGATCTGTGTTTTTGTGTGTGCATGTTTTTGCCTGTGTTTGTTATCAACAGCAAGTATGTTTGTGCTTGCATACGGTGCATTCGGAAAATATTCAGACGCCTTCACTTTTTCCACATTACAGCCTTATTTTTATGTCCACATCAATCTACACACAATAATGACAAAATGAAAACAGGTTTTAAGAAATATTTGAAATAAAACAAACAGAAATACCTTTTTTTACACAAGTATTCAGACCCTTTGCTATGAGACTCAAATTGAGCTCCGGTGCATCCTGTGTGATAAATTCAATTGATTGGACATGATTTGGAAAGGTGCACACACCTGTCTATATAAGGTACCACAGCTGACAGTGCATGTCAGAGCAAAAACCAAACCATGAGGTCGACGGAATTGTCCGTAGAATTCCGAGACAGGATTGTGTCGAGGAACAGATGTGTGGAAGAGTACCAAAAAATGACTGCAGCATTGAATGATCCCAAGAACACAGTGGCCTCCATCATTCTTAAATGAAGAAGTTATGAACCACCAAGACTCTTCCTAGAGCTGGCCGCCCGGCCAAACTGAGCAATCCGGGAAGAAGGGCCTTGGTCAGGGAGGTGACCAAGAAACCGATGGTCACTCTGACAGAACTCCAGAGTTCCTCTGTGGAGATGGGAGAGCCTTCCAGAAGGACAACCATCTCTGCAGCACTCCACCAATCAGGCCTTTACAGTAGAGTGGCCAGATGGAAGCTACTCCCCTGTAAAAGGCACATGACAGCCCGCTTGGAGTTTACCAAAAGGCACCTAAAAGACTCTCAGTCCACGAGAAATAAGATTCTGTGGTCTGATGAAACCAAGATTGAACTCTTTGGCCTAAATGCCAAGTGCCACATCTGGAGGAAACCAGGCATCGCTCATCACCTGGCCAATAACAACCCTACGGTGAAGCATGGTGGTGGCAGCATCATACTGTGGGGATGTTTTTCAGCACCAGGGACTGGGAGACTAGTCAGGCTCGAGGGAAAGATGAATGGAGCAAAGTACAGAAAGATCCTTGTGGAATCCTACTCTCAGGACCTCAGACTGGGGCAAAGGTTCACCTTCCAAAAGACAACGACCATAAGCACACAGCCAAGACAACGCAGGAGTGGCTTCTGGAAAAGTGAATGGCACAGCCAGAGTAAGGACTTCAACCCAATCTATCATCTCTGGAGAGACCTGAAAATAGCTGTGCTGCGACGCTCCCAATCCAACATTACAGAGCTTGAGAGGATCTGCAGAAAAGAATGGGAGAAACTCCCCAATTACAGGTGTGCCAAGTTTGTAGCACTAAATAAACTTCAGTTAGTGCTAAATATGGCTGCTAGAATCCTAACTAGAACCAAAACATTTGATCACATTACTCCAGTGCTAGCCTCTCTACACTGGCTTCCTGTTAAGGCAAGGGCTGATTTCAACATTTTACTGCTAACCTACAAAGCATTACATGGACTTGCTCCTACCTATCTTTCTGATTTGGTCCTGCCGTACATACCTACACATACGCTACGGTCACAAGACGCAGGCCTCCTAATTGTCCCTAGAATTTCTAAGCAAACAGCTGGAGGCAGGGCTTTCTCCTATAGAGCTACATTTTTATGGAATGGTCTGCCTACCCATGTGAGAGACGCAGACTCGGTCTCAACCTTTAAGTCTTTACTGAAGACTCATCTCTTCAGTGGGTCATATGATTGAGTGTATATTCTGGCCCAGGAGTGTGAAGGTGAACGGAAAGGATCTGGAGCAACGAACCGCCCTTGCTGTCTCTGCCTGGCCGGTTCCCCTCTCTCCACTGGCATTCTCTGCCTCTAACCCTATTACAGGGGTTGAGTCACTGGCTTACTGGTGCTCTTTCATGTCGTCCCTCAACCCACTTGAGTGCCGTGGCGGAGATCTTTGTGGGCTATACTCGGCCTTATCTCAGGATGGTAAGTTGGTGGTTGAAGATATCCCTCTAGTGGTGTGGGGGCTGTGCTTTGGCAAAGTGGGTGGGGTTATATCCTTCCTGTTTGGCCCTGTCCGGGGGTATCATCGAATGGGGCCACAGTGTCTCCTGACCCCTCCTGTCTCAGCCTCCAGTATTTATGCTGCAGTAGTTTGTGTCGGGGGGCTAGGGCCAGTTTGTTATATCTGGAGTACTTTTCCTGTCTTATCCAGTGTCCTGTGTGAATTAGGTATGCTCTCTCTAATTCTCTCTTTCTCTCGGGAGGACCTGAGCCCTAGGACCATGCCTCAGAACTACCTGACATGATGACTCCTTGCTGTCCCCAGTCCACCTGGCCGTGCTGCTGCTCCAGTTTCAACTGTTCTGCCTGCGGCTATGGAATCCTGACCTGTTCACCGGACGTGCTACCTGTTTCAGACCTGCTGTTTTCAACTCTCTAGAGACAGCAGGAGTGGTAGAGATACTCTTAATGATCAGCTATGAAAAGCCAACAGACTGAGGTGCTGACTTGCTGCACCCTCGACAACTACTGTGATTATTATTATTTGACCATGCTGGTCATTTATGAACATTTGAACATCTTGGCCATGTTCTGTTATAATCTCCACCCGGCACAGCCAGAAGAGGACTGGCCACCACTCATAGCCTGGTTCCTCTCTAGGTTTCATCCTAGGTTTTGGCCTTTCTAGGGAGTTTTTCCTAGCCACCGTGCTTCTACACCTACATTGCTTGTTGTTTGGGGTTTTAGGCTGGGTTTCTGTACAGCACTTTGAGATATCAGCTGATGTACGAAGGGCTATATAAAAACATTTGATTTGATTTGATTGATTTGATTACCCAAGAAGACTCAAGGCTGTGATCAGAGTAAAGGGTCTGAATACTTATTTAAATGTGATGTAAATGTTTTTATTTTTAATACATTTGCAAACATTTCTAAAGAACGGGGGTATTATGTGTGGATTGATGAGGGGGGAAAAACGATTTAATCCATTTTAGAATAAGGCTGCAACGTAACAAAATGTGAAAGAAGTCAAGGGGTTTGAATACTTTCCGAATGCACTGTATGTACTCACATTTGTTATTGAAGCTCACCCCACCTCATCCATCATGCTCTTCATGCTCTCTCTCTCTCTGTCTCTCTCTCTCTCTCTCTCTCTCTGTCTCTCTCTCTCTCTCTCTCTGTCTCTCTCTCTCTCTGTCTCTCTCTCTCTCTCTCTCTCTCTCTCTCTCTCTCTCTCTCTCTCTCTCTCTCTGTCTCTCTCTCTCTCTCTGTCTCTCTCTCTCTCTCTCTCTCTCTCTCTCTCTCTCTCTCTCTCTCTCTCTCTCTCGCTGTCCCTCCCCATTCACTTATTCTTTCTCACAGTCTTTCTCTCCTCCACACTTCTCATTTTCTTTCCCTCTCTCATCTTCACCTGCTCATTCGCAGTCCCCCACCGTCTCTTCTCCCCCTTTGTTATATTCTTCTTTTTCCGTCACTCTCTCTCATTTTCTCCCTCTGCTCTGTCGTGTTTCTCTAGCCGCAGGGCCTTCTCTGAAGACTTTCCTTCTCTTCTCATATCGGTTTCCCATGACCCCCTGGTAGTGAGAGACACTCCAGCCCCCCACCCACTGGGTTGCTTTACTTTCCCAGTAATAACATAATGGCCCAAACAGTGCCACCTCTGCAGAATGTCAACCCCACCGTGTTTCTACACCTGCATTTCTTGCTGTTTGGGGTTTTAGGCTTGGTTTCTGTACAGCTCTTTGAGATATCAGCTGATGTAAGAAGGGCTTTAGGAATACATTTGATTTAATATTATCTCATTGTGTGTCTCTCCGGAGAGAGGGGGAGGGAGATTTCTTGCTGTTTGGGGAGCGAGATATTATATTGTGTGTCTCTCCGGAGAGAGGGGGAGGGAGAGGGAGCGAGAGATAGGAAGAGGGTGCAGAAAGATTTGAGATGACGATAGAGAGATGCAGCGAAGGTCAGAGGGGTAGAGACAAAGAGGAAATGAACAAGAAAGAGGAAGAGAGGGAAAGGGTACTGTATAGTAAGAGAGACCTTTGGGTTCCTCCATCCCCTCTTTCCCCTCCTTTTTTCCTCCTCATGCATCTCATCCTCCCTTACACCTGCATCATCTCCTCTTACTATGCCCTTCATCTCCTTAATTAGTGTTGTATACATGTTTCATTCAGTTGGTAGCTGTATGGGGTCAGGTTAGCAAAGTGCTATTGATCCTGTTGTTCAGATCTGTTGTTGATCGTTTATCACTGACCCTCCCTCTCGCCTCGCCTGGCCAAACACATCCCAGCCATTAAGACACACACCTAGGGACGCGACAATAGGATTACAGTGTTCTCTCTCTTTTTCGTTCAATCTTCCTTTGCTTTTGGTATTCATTGTGAATAGAGCTGAAGACTAGCCATTGTTCATGTCACGTGTTGAGGGGTTTAAACAACAACAACAAATTGCAGTTGTCTTTGCTAATCATACGCTGGCATGCATGCACACGCGCACATAAACACTCACGTGTACACACACACACGCACACACACACCAGGGTTTCCATTAGCTGATAAATAAAATCATTGCAAAATAATGCTTTTGATTGATGGAATACCAGTCGATGTAAATACATTTGACAGTCATGTTTTTAGGTCTATAGGTTCATTTCCATCATTTTGTGGAATTAAATTGGCCTCTGTGTATCTTATTTATCCAACACAACTATCACATGCAGACAGCGTACAGAGCAAACTCTGAGCGGGATTTCTCCTGCAGCTCCTCAGCTGGTTTCTGCTAGAGGAAAACGTGCTTTTATGATCCCATTCATTGCGCAACAATTTAACGTACAATTGTGTGTTAAAAATGCACGATTGATGCACGATTAAAAAAGAGCTACTATTTTTGTGCCTCCCGAGTGGCGCAGTGATCTAAGGCACTGCATCACAGTGCTAGCTGTGACACGAGAGATCCTGTCACCTGTCATTGTCCGGGATAGGGCAGGGTTTGGCCGGCAGGGATGGCCTTGTCCCATTGCGCTCTAGCGACTTCTGTGGCAGGCCGGGCACATGCATGCTGACACGGTTACCAGGTGTACGGTGTTTCCTCCGACACATTGGTGTGGAAGGCTTCTGGGTTAAGCGGGCATTACGTCAAGAAGCATAATGGCTTGGTTTGGTCGGGTTTCGGAGGATGCGCGGCTCTCAACTTTTTCCTCTCCCAAGTCCGTACGGGAGTTGCAGCGATGAGACAAGACTGTAACTTCCAATTGGATACTACGAAAAAGGGGTAAAACAATCCCACAACAACAGCAAAGGACCCTGTGAAGATGCTGGAGGAAAAAAGTACAAAAGTATCTATATCCACTGTAAAACGAGTTCTATAACCTGAAAGGCTGCTCCAAAACCACCATAAAAAAAGCCAGACTACGGTTTGCCACTCCACATGGGAACAAAGAGCGTACTTTTTGGAGAAATGTCCTCTGGTCTGATGATACAAAAATAGAACTGTTTGGCCATAATGACCATCGTTATGTTTGGAGGAAAAAGGGGGAGGCTGGCAAGCCCAAGAATACCATCCCAATCGTGAAGCTCGGGGATGGCAGCATCATGTTGTGGTGGTGCTTTGCTGCAGGAGGGACTGGTGCACTTCACAAAATAGATGGCATCATGAGGTAGGAAAATTATGTGGATATATTGAAGCAACATCTCAAGACATCAGTCAGGAAGTTAAAGCTTGGTCGTAAATGGGTCTTCCAAATGGACAATGACCCCAAACATACTTCCAAAGTTGTGGAAAAATGGCTTAAGGACAACAAAGTCCTGTCATTACCATTACAAAGTCCTGACCTCAATTCTATAGAAAATTTGTGGGCAGAACTGAAAAAGCGTGTTCAAGCAAGGAGGCCTACAAACCTGACTCAGTTACACCACCTCTGTCAGGAGGAATGGGTCAAAATTCACCCAACTTATTGTGGGAAGCTTGTGGAAGGCTACCCAAAATGATTGACCCAAGTTAAACAATTTAAAGGCAATGCTACCAAATACTAGTTGAGTGTATGTAAACTTCTGACCCACTGGGAATGTGATGAATGAAATAAAAGGTGAAATAAATCATTATCTCTACTATTATTCTGACATTTCAATTTCTTAAAATAAAGTGGTGATCCTAACTGACCTAAAACAGGGAGGTTTTACTAGGATTAAATGTCAGGAATTGTGAAAAACTGAGTTTAAATGTATTTGGCTAAGGTGTATGTAAACTTTTGACTTCAACTGTATAACTGTACCCAATTCAGTGCTACCCCCTTAAAACCATAATGCATTAATTTTGTCAAAATGATTTCATGATCCACTAAATCAAATGCTGCACTAAAATTAAAAATATAGTAAACCCACAAACCTGCCATTATCCATGGCATTGAGCCACTGGTCGGTCATGTCAACCAATGCAGTGGTAGTGCAATGGTTTTTGCGATAAGCATGCTGATTGGCTGTAATCATATCATTCTTTTCCATGTACTCCATATTTGTCTACTCACAATACCCTCCAATATCTTACTGCGTGAAGGGAGTAGACTAATTGGTTGACTATTGGCAGGAGTAAATGGTTCTTTGCTGTCTTTCGGAATAGGACACAGTTTAGCATGCTTCCATGTATTTACAAACATCCCCTGTTCCAGTGACCAATTAAATATGTATTTCAGTGGAGCTGCAGTCTGGGGAGCAGCATACATAGCGAGGTAAACTGTCCATAAGACCATATCCTGTAGATTCCCCATCAGGTAATGACTTCAGCAGGTTTTGTTGCTCATACTATGATCATCAATCCATTGGACAATAGCTTCTTTGGAAGAATGGGTGTTTACATTACCGCTCAGTAAATCTATTTTCTTGGTAAAAAAAAAAATGGCAAAATGATTGGCAATATCAGCTGGTTTTGTTATTGTTCACCCGCCAACCTCCCCCCTAGATGGGCATGATGAGATAGATGTACCAAGTAAGCCCTTAACTGTAATAAAAGCATTTTTGTAAAACAACGTTTTATTCTTACGATGCAATTTCACTGCATAACTAACGTAGGTGTTCGATAACTCTGTTCATCAATTTAGGGTGTAGGGTTTGAGCATAGCCTGAAGGTAGGGAGGTAGGCTTCTTGCTGCTCCGTAGGCAAGTACCATGGTCTTACCTCTAGCCTAGGTCAAGGTTTCCCAAACTCGGTCCTGGTGCCTCCCCTGGGTGCACGTTTTGGTTTTTGCTCTAGCACTACACAGCTGATTCAAATCATCTAAGCTTGATGAGGAGTTTTTTTATTTTTCATCCGCCGGGCCTGTAGTGACACCTCTCGCACTGAGATGCAGCGCCTTAGACTGCTGCGCCACTCGGGATCCTCGAGTTTGATGAGGAAAACAATTCAATTGATCTATTTTAGAATAAGGCTGTAACGTAACAAAATGTGGGGAAAGTCAAGGGGTCTGAATCCTTTCTGAAGGCACTGTACATGACGTCAGACGTAATCAAGATCAAACTATTACCCACATTGTACACAGTCATTTGTTCTATCAAATTACACTCAATCAGATTGAGTACAATCTACAATAATGAATAATTGAGTAATAACTACTGAGTAAGTTGAACTTTTAGTAACATTAGAGTAAATTGCACTTAATGTATCTAGCAAGATGTACTGTTATGTTTTACAGTGCAGTTATGCATTAAATGACATTAAAAGAAGGCCTGCGTGGATGAGGTTAGATAGAAAAGTAGATGGGTTAAAGAGGAATGTAGATGGAGGGGCCAGGAGGTAGACAACATGCAAAAGGTGGGAGAAAATAAAAACAAACTGGGTCAAAGACAAGAGAAGAAGACAGTAAAGGAGAGATGAGAGAGACTAAAGTGGGCCAGAGTAGGGTGGCCACTTCCTGTGTGATTGAGTGTGGAAGGAGCACAGCATGAAGTCCAATGCATGGTGGGAGAAAGGATGCCACAAACACACACACTAAGCTTGGGGGATATACCGTTTATACCATTATACCGGAGGTATTTCTAAATACAGACGTTATGATTTTCAATACCGTTTTAAAAAAAAATTAAAAAGCATTGGGGTTGTTGATTGCTATGCCACCGCTTAACTTATAAGTTAAGTATAACTATAGGAAATCAAAGATCTGTCAAATAACTTAAATCCAGCTCAGGGCTCCAGCTATGCATCTGGTTTGCTGACTTGCTAGCGAACTGGCTAGACGTCAACATCAAACGTCTTGGTTTATAGCAGAGACGTTGAATCCCCTCCTGGATCAACGTCCCTGTTGCCTAACTTGTTTTGTGTGTCAAAACAGAAATAGCTCCCTTTGTGTGCACTTCCAGTAGCACTGCATACCCTGGTACGTTACAGAAACGGCATTGTTGTGTGAAAACCTGGATACCCGCCGAACACACACCATCTTCAACCATACACAACACCGTCAGACAACACACACTCTTGCCTAAGAAAGGATACCCACTGCTCGTTCCATTTTGCAGACGATCCACACTCCTCCGTCGCCGTTACAACCGTCTCCCTTATTTATCCTGGTCTCTGAGTGCAGAACTCATTCGTTATCAACACCCTCTATGTAGCCTGTAATAACACCTGGGGTGTTCCCATAGTAAAACCCCTCCCATATCAGTGGATAATCTTGATTCTTGCACACACTTAATAGATATGGTGGCTCAATTGAGAGCATATATTGGTTTTACTATGTATGTATTTATGCTGAGACATTCTTATCAGGATCATTAGCTCTGCTAGAGGATATATTAAAAAAAGAGTGCACTTTTGGGGACGTGGACTTGGTAGACGTGTGGGTTGTTAATTAATGTTACTGGAGTGTGTGACCGGTGTAGATTGCCTCCGCGTTGTGTTTTGATCGGCTTACACATGACCAAAAGGACCAGGGTTGCTGTGCTTCCCTTATATGCCAACTCCTCTGCAAAGTACAAATGAACAACGAAAGAGGGCATGAAAAGCTAGTCCAATGATGACATGTACAGTCGTGGCCAAAAGTTTCGAGAATGACACAAATATTCATTTTCAGTCTGCTGCCTCAGTTTGTATGATGGCAATTTGCATAGACTCCATAATGTTATGAAGAGTGATCAGATGAATTGCAATTAATAGCAAAGTCACTCTTTGCCATGCAAATGAACTGAATCCCCCAAAAACATTTCCACTGCATTTTAGCCCTGCCACAAAAGGACCATCTGACATCCATGTCAGTGATTCTGTCGTTAACACAGGTGAGAGTGTTGACGAGGACAAGGCTGGAGATCACTCTGTCATGAGTTTGAATAACAGACTGGAAGCTTCAAAAGGAGGGTGGTGCTTGGAATCATTGTTCTTCCTCTGTCAACCATGGTTACCTGCAAGGAAACACGTGCCGTCATCATTGCTTTGCACAAAAAGGGCTTCACAGGCAAGGATATTGCTGCCAGTAAGATTGCACCTAAATCAACCATTTATCGGATCATCAAGAACTTCAAGGAGAGCGCTTCAATTGTTGTGAAGAAGGCTTCAGGGTGTCCAAGAAAGTCCGCAAGCACCAGGACCGTCTCCTAAAGTTGATTCAGCTGGGGGATCGGGGCACCACCATTACAGAGCTTGCTCAGGAATGGCAGCAGGCAGGTGTGAGTGAATCTGCACGCACAGTGAGGCAAAGACTTTCAGAGGATGGCCTGGTGTCAAGAAGGGCAGCAAAGAAGCCACTTCTCTCCAGGAAAAACATGAGGGACAGACTGATATTCTGCAAAAGGTAAAGG
This sequence comes from Oncorhynchus gorbuscha, assembly GCF_021184085.1. Taxonomy (NCBI): domain Eukaryota; kingdom Metazoa; phylum Chordata; class Actinopteri; order Salmoniformes; family Salmonidae; genus Oncorhynchus; species Oncorhynchus gorbuscha. Next base: position 28,481,710 of record NC_060176.1, on the reverse strand, counting down.
GATTGGACTGCTGGGGACTGGGGTAAAGTAATTTTCTCTGATCCCCTTTCCGATTGTTTGGGGCATCCGGAAAAAAGCTTGTCCGGAGAAGACAAGGTGAGCGCTACCATCAGTCCTGTGTCATGCCAACAGTAAAGCATCCTGAGACCATTCATGTGTGGGGTTGCTTCTCAGCCAAGGGAGTGGGCTCACTCACAATTTTGCCTAAGAACCCAGCCATGAATAAAGAATGGTACCAACACATCCTCCGAGAGCAATTTCTCCCAACCATCCAGGAACAGTTTGGTGACGAACAATGCCTTTTCCAGCATGATGGAGCACCTTGCCATAAGGCAAAAGTGATAAAACATCGATATTTTGGGTTCATGGCCAGGAAACTCCCCAGACCTTAAACCCATTGAGAGGCGGGTGAACAAACAAAAACCCACAAATTCTGACAAACTCCAAGCATTGATTATGCAAGAATGGGCTGCCATCAGTCAGGATGTGGCCCAGAAGTTAATTGACAGCATGCCAGGGCGGATTGCAGAGGTCTTGAAAAAGAAGTGTCAACACTGCAAATATTGACTCTGCATCAACTTCATGTAATTGTCAATAAAAGCCTTTGACACTTATGAAATGCTGGTAATTATACTTCAGTATTACATAGCTGCATCTGACAAAGAATATCTAAAGACACTGAAGCAGCAAACTTTGTGGAAATTAACATTTGTGTCGTTCTCAAAACTTTTGGCCACGACTGCCACGAAAGTACAGTAACTAGCTAGCATGTACAGCATTCACAAAACAACAGATACAAAGCTATTAAATGACTGAAATGCTTACATCTCACCATATATTGGTGGGAGACCATTCTAACAAAAACCTAAGTGACCATATAAGCAAAATATCAGTGTTTTTACACCGGATTTTCATTGGACAATTGTTTTGTAACCTACATCTTCCGTATGGGTACAGTAGAAAGGGAAAAGGTAAGAGGGGCAAGGGATGTTAATTAGGGTGCATGCAGAAAGAGAAGGACATTAAAAAGGGCACTGACAACAACAAAAGGAATGTACACCCAATATCAGGGATGGGAACTATTCAGATTTTGTGCAATTATACAACATGAAATTCAACACTTGTTACATGTGTATGTGATGTTACTGTCTGTGTGTGTGTGTGTGTGTGTGTGTGTGTGTGTGTGTGTGTGTGTGTGTGTGTGTGTGTGTGTGTGTGTGTGTGTGTGTGTGTGTGTGTGTGTGTGTGTGTGTGTGTGTGTGTGTGTGTGTGTGTGTGTGTGTGTGTGTGTGTGTGTGTGTGCGCACCAGTGTGTATTGTGTGGGCGTCTGTGTGTGTAATGCATAGGCGTGCGTTCTAATGTGCATGTGCTTCTGCCTAGCTGTGTGTGAATGTGCCTGTGTGTGCCTCATCTAAGTCCTGAGCGGTGGGCCTCCCTCCATGGCAACACATTCACTAGAAGACTAAAACTGCACCTGCAGCCATCAGCAGAAAGCAATCCCTCCAGCTGCAATCTCTGCAGTCCTTAGATAAGGCCACAGGGGCCGCCCGGGTATTTAGATATACACTCCAGCTACTGTAGTCATACATTCAGATGTGTGCATGCCTTGGCTGGGAAATGATGACTTCACATTCCCAAGAGGCAGCTATAGAAATCCAATAAGAGGAAATATCTCCCGCACTCACACAGAGAGAGAGAGAGAGAGAGAGAGAGAGAGAGAGAGAGAGAGAGAGAGAGAGAGAGAGAGAGAGAGAGAGAGAGAGAGAGAGAGAGAGAGAGAGAGAGAGAGAGAGAGAGAGAGAGAGAGAGAGAGAGAGAGAGAGAGAGAGAGAGAGAGAGAGAGAGAGAGAGAGAGAGAGAGAATTTGCCAGTAGAGAGGTGAGAGCAGACACACACAGAGGCACCGTTGGGGTTTATGAATTTGAATGTGTTGAAATTCTTTATTTATTAGATAAACTTGCTCTGCCCAGTGGGAGAGAGGGAGAACGGAGAGAACGAGGAGAGGGAAAGAGTAATGGTGACGTGAGTGTCATAAGGCTGAGGAATGAGGAAGACAGAAGTAGAGAGAGAACTAGCATGTGTGAGACAGAGGAGCAGGCATCGAAGTGTTTGGGAGAGAAACAGTTATAGAGGGAGGGAGGGAGTGATAATACAGTGGAATCTGGAGACTGAATCTTCAAAGAGACTATCTATACCTGGAGTGAAACACAGAGAGGACCTCCCTGTCAGAATTCCATTCCCTTCTCATCCATCTCATCCATCCCTTCCCCCTCCTTTAACTTCCAATCCCTCTATCCTCCTCTCCCCTCTGTAGCCTCCTCTCCAAATCCGCTCATGTCCTCTCTATCCTCATAAACAAAGAGAAAGACTGCGACACAGAGGTTGGGACACTTTGGGAGAATAGGTGGCGTGGGAGGAAGAAGGAAGGGGAGGAATGGTGAAAGGGCAGAAAAGAGGAGAGGAGGAGAGGGCAAGGAGGTAGAGAAGGAGAGGGGTGTCAAGAGAATACATGTTGGATGAACACACCAACTACCGCCCCCTCCACCCATCAGACATGACAACAGAGAAGTGGTGGAAGAAGGAAAGGAGTGAAGAGGAGGAAGGGTTTGAGGGAGAAAGTGGTCCTCATTGGTAGGCCATGGCTCAGGGCTGAAAGCGTTCATTAGCAAACATGGCTCAAGCTAATTAGTTCTGCAAACACTACGTCCTTATATACTCACCCACGCTCACACACACTCACTCTGAGACCCGGATAGATGAGCATTTGGGGAAGAATAATGAGAAACAAACAAAACAGAAAGAGTGTTCGTGTCTGGTTTCTGTTCGGAAAATGTGGCACTGGACAATGTGTATTAAAAAATTTACCCTCCATTTGAGAAATTTACCGGAGCCATATGCATTGGGTGCATAACCCACTAGGGCGTCCACTCACGGTGCTCAGAATGACAGAAATCACATTTACATTATGCTAATCTTAACAAAACATGCAACTCATGCATTGAAGCAGCCAATAAAACACCATTTTCAAACATTTGCCAAAATTCAATTAGTGGGAAAACACCATTCTAAACAGCGCCCCTGATAGCAGTTCCATATGTGACAGCAATTCAGGTTTCAAACAATTAAGTACATCTTCAAAATGCATACGGCATCAGCTCACATTTTAAAATGGTGGGTGATGCCCTGAGAGCCTGTTGCCTGCACGTGAATGGTAAATGGGAAGCTCGCTTCAATTTCCAGTTGAGAAATCAAAATAAACAAAGCAAAAAAAGAAACGTCCTCTCACTGTCAACTGAGTTTATTTTCAGCAAACTTATTAACATGGGTAAATATTTGAATGAACATAGAAAGATTCAACAACTGAGACATAAACTGAATAAGTTCCACAGACATGTGACTAATAAAAATGGAATAATGTGTCCCTGAACAAAGGGAGGGTCAAAATCAAAAGTAACAGTCTGTATCTGGTAAACCACCAGCTGCATTAAGTACTGCAGTGCATCTCCTCCTCATGGACTGCACCAGATTTGCCAGTTCTTGCTGTGAGATGTTACCCCACTCTTCCACCAAGGTACCTGCAAGTTCCCGGACATTTCTGGAGGGAATGGCCCTAGCCCTCACCCTCCGATCTAACAGGTCCCAGACGTGCTCAATGGGATTGAGATCCGAACTCTTCGTTGGCCATGGCAGAACACTGACATGACTGTCTTGCAGGAAATCACGCACATAACGAGCAGTATGGCTGGTGGTGTTGTCATGCTGGAGGGTCATGTCAGGATGAGCCTGCAGAAAGAGTACCACATGAGGGAGGAGGATGTCTTTCCTGTAATGCACAGCATTGAGATTGCCTGCAATAACAACAAGCTCAGTCCGATGATGCTGTGACACACCGCCCCAGACCATGACGGACCCTCCATGTCCAAATTGATCCCGCTCCAGAGTTCACGCAGATGAGCAGGGACCCTGGGCATCTTTCTTTTGGTGTTTTTCAGAGTCAGTAGAAAGGCCTCTTTAGTGTCCTAAGTTTTCATAACTGTGACCTTAATTGCCTACCGTCTGTAAGCTGTTAGTGTCTTAATGACGTTCATTAATTGTTTATGGGGTCATTGAACAAGCATGGGAAAAAGTGTTTAAACCCTTTGCAATGAAGATCTGTGAAGTTATTTGGACTTTTATGAATTATCTTTGAAAGACAGGGTCCTGAAAAAGGGACGTTTCTTTTTTTTTGCTGAGTTTATATACCAACAACCTTCCTTATGTCTTATCTGAAAGACAATCGGTTCAACAGGTACAGCAAGCTCTACAAGTAGATTTGGAAAATATCAGGGATTGGGTTTGCCGGAACAAATTTGTTAAACGCCAAGAAAACCAAAGTTATGTTGGTCTGTTCCATCAGGAACCTGTGGTGAACTGAGAACATTAGAAGGGTGAGTATAGTGTTCAATTTATCTAGCCAACCATCGGTCAGGGTGGATATATTGCTATATAACATGTCTGTCTAGTATCCTCATCTCAAGTGCATTTGTGTATTCCGGGTGGAGGATTGTGATGAGCCAGAGCTTGCTGATGCACTGGTAGCCTGATTTGCAATCGTTAGTGACAACGATGAAAATCAAGTCCACTACAATCTGGTCAAGATCTCAGTTGTCCTGGAGAGTGAAGTTGTTTTGACCGACCTTCCCATACTGGCTGACGCTTGATAACTGCTAATGTTCGGTCTGATCTATGCTCTGTATTTGTTATTCCAAAGAACTGTCCAACACTTACAAGTTCATTCACAAATTCCTGCTCGGTTAAGAAGACGCGAAACTGAAGCCAAGGATAAAGGGTCTGAAGAATGACTTGATGATACACGTGTAGACATTGACCAAATGACAAAGACTGGCTGAAAACACACTTTGTCCTTGTTTCTACATTGCGAATGTGGCTTAAGGTTGGATTCTTCCTTTTTTTTTATTCACGAGACATTGGGTTGGAACTGTTAGGTTGAGTTGTATCGAGAATACAGTACAAAATATTCAATTGTCAAGGGTATTTGGTTTGAAACAGAACATGAAGGCTTTGTCATAAATACATATTTAAATTTTAGTAGACACTCTTATCCAGAGCAACAGCGACACCACCTAATCGTCTCGGGATTTCGAACCAACGACCTTTCAGTTGCGTGCCAACCCATGAATGAATACCTACACCTATATTTTATAAGTGCCTATACGGAGGAGAAACTAAATGAAGTTTTTTTTATTTTTCTAAAAACCCATTGGATGAAAAGGTCAGAGGGGAGGGACCTCTTAACCAATGGGTTTTCAGGAGACGGCGAGGCAAGAGGACACAATGAATCAAGGAAATGCAATTGAGGTTCTTCCAAGAAGCTGATTTGGGATTCAGAGGAGGATAGACCATATTTCCTTGCTTTGTCATAACCTGTTCTTTGCCAATGGCAGAATCTCAATTGGATTTCCTTGATTCCTTGTGTCCTCTCTTCTCATTAAGACAATGTTTTTGTGCCAGCTCTCCATTATGCGTGTGTTTATATAATTTTGTATAAAATGACTGTACATTGAGTTGGCACAACGTCATTGGTTCAAAGCGTGTGGAGTTGTTACAACCTAATAGGATTAGTATATTGAGTTTCTTTAACTTCTTTCTTCTAAATTTCTGCCTAAAGACATACCCTAATCTAACTGCCTGTTTCCCAGGCGCAGAAGCAAGGGTATGCATATTCTTGGTATCATTTGAAAGGAAACACTCTGCATTTTGTGGAAATGTGAATTGAATGTAGGAGAAAATAACACAATAGATCTGGTAGAAGAAAATACAAGGAAATAAACATACGTTTCCTGTTTTTTATTGTTGCTGCATCATCTTTCAAATGACCAAGAACAGACAAACATACTGATAGGATGCTGTGGATGATTTGAATGAAGAACATGGCAACAATAGCTGAACAAAGTTTTAGACAGATAACTTCAAAAATGAGCGAGCTACATGACATTGAGCATGAAGTCACCCAGGTATCCCACACAAATGTAACCAAATGTACCCAAGTGGCAGAATTGGTACAGTGATTTTGAAGGAAATAACTATATACAAAATACATAAATGCTATTCTACCACACACCAAAAAAATATGTAAAAAATATAATTTTTTATATAAAAAATAACAAGGGTAACTATTTACTTGGTCTCGCTTTCTCTATCAATTTCCTCTATAATTTGGGTTAAATCTGTATACATAGACTTTGTTTTAGCTTTTCCTGATTTATTCACCATCATTTAAATATATACATTTGCTGAAAATGCTATTGACTATGTACTGCTATGTGTAACAATTGTGGCTCCGTCAAGTAGGATTTGCATTGGCGAATGAACCTCTTTTACGCCAGAGTTTACGACAAAGGCTGGTCTTCGAATGTACAACCATTACATATTGCCGTTTACCTCAGCTCATTGGCTATCTTCCAAGCTAGATTTCAAGATGATCGGTGGTCTTTGGGCCAAAATACAGTCAATCAACGATAGACCGGTCCTACCATTGGTGCACAATGAGGTCATTGATTGGTGTCTTCAAAACGGTTCGTTTCGGTCAATACGCACCGAGAAAAGAACCATCACATATGGTTGGGTTAGTAACAACCAGCGGATTGCAATGAAACCAACCATGACTGGATAAATGGTTGTTTAGTGTGTGTAATTACCACGAACGCTTCGTCCAAAGTTGAATGAGACGGAAATTACGACGCAAGAAGTTTACAAATGTTTTGTGTTAGGCTATAAAAATGGACGTTATCAAACAAAACAAACATTCACTGTGTAGTTAGGACACTTGGCATTGCCACCAGAGGAAGATCTTCAAAGATAAGCAATTTATTTTATTGTTATTTCTGACTTCCGTGACGCTAACGCTTGGTTGGAAAATGCTAGTAATACTTGTGTGAGCGGGGAGCTGTCCTCAGAAAATCGCATAGTTTGCTTTCGCAGTAAAGCCTTTTTAAATCTGACATAGTGGCTGGATTAATAAGATGTTCATCTTTTAAATGATGTAAGATACATGTATTTACAAGAATGTTTACGATAACAAATGGTGTATTTAGAATGTTAGCGCTCTGCAGTTTCACCAGAGTTTGGCCTGGTGGGACGTTAGCGCCTCACCTACCCTAGAGAGGTTAAACCACTTGAGTAGCACGTTTACATGTTTAAGTAAGCTTAACTCATTTGTTCGTAAGTCAACTTCACTCAAAAGGGTTGTTACAATAACATAATATATTTAAGTAAAGTCAACAACATAACAACATTTAAATTAGCTTCTCTCAATAGTGGTATGATATACTGTATTTACATTGTTATTCAAACCACTTTTTGTGCTTACTCAAACACTGACAGTACAGCATACTCAAATGACTCACTTTTCAAACTCAAATGGTTCAATGCATTCGCCTTCCTTAAATGTACGTGTATGCATGCGTGCATGTGTGTTTAACTGACTACACACTGTAAAACCTGAGTTAGTAAACCTAACTCAGGTTTTACAGTGTGTAGTCAGTTAAACACAAACACACATGCACGTACACACCTTATACCCGCCACAGAGAACAAAACCAATTATGAGCTAAGAGGAGATACCATCAAGGTGGAGTTACGACTGCGAATAAGACTGATTTCCCTGTTGAGCAGATTAACACACAGCTGGAAAACCTACACACACCCACATATATACACATCGTCTACACACACCAAAAACACACTACTATGCTGGACAGTAGGGATGGCCCAAGATAATTACTATGCTCAGGGTTTCTTAATAATAAATAATAATAATAAATGCCATTTAGCAGACGCTTTTATCCAAAGCGACTTACAGTCATGTGTGCATACATTCTACGTATGGGTGGTCCCGGGGATCGAACCCAACCCTGAGCGCCATGCTCTACCAACTGAGCTACAGAAGGACCACTGAGATACAAAGAAAACACACACACACACACAATTCTTAGGGTTCATATAAGATATTCCCAGAGCACAGTAAATTAGTTAAAGAGCAGAGGCAGAAATCAATTGTGAGCAGACACTATTCATGCCTCTGCAATCTTGACATCTCCCCTCCTATTTATTTCCTACATTTACTCAGTTATTTTTGGTGGGCACAGAGCAGAGAGCACAAAGCAGAGGCTGATAAATGCTGGATGTAAATGTCGCCGTTAATATTCCTAACTGGCTGTTTTACACAGTCTGAATTAAGCTATACCCTAAATGGGGGATGAGGATATGTGTGAATCCGAGACATTGGAATAAACTGTCAGATGCACGCAAGCATACACATATAGAGTATGTATGCAACAGGAAACATACAAACCCCAGGTCTCGCGTGGATTCACATCTGGTGACCTCAGTTGCAGGGGACTAAACAAAACAGGACTGCTGATGTGGTCTACGTCTAAATGACGCAGGTTTGTGTTTGGCTTGACATGTAAGGGGATCAGCTCTTTCCCCTCCTCCAGGTCTCGTGGCATGTCAGTCTAATTTAGCTGTGTCCTGTACACACTCCCAACACTAGCCTGACCCATTCTCTACACTCTTAACACCACACACACACACACACACACACACACACACACACACACACACACACACACACACACACACACACACACACACACACACACACACACACACACACACACACACACACACACACACACACACACACACACACACACACACACAACCATTATGCAGTGCAGAACCCTAGTTTCCTTGGATACCAGCATTTTACACACACACAAGCACGATGGGTCGTTCCACCTCAAGAACGCAGAAGAAAGACGATTTCAACACACACCACCTCAGATTGTTCTGATATCGGTTCTGTAATTAGTAAAAGATACGATTGGCATTCGTGAAGCATTATTTTGTTCTCTGAGAAATGAAGCTAATTGATTGCACCCAAACTGGCCATTCTAATTTATAGGATTCAGATAATATACAATAAATATAGTACCTAATATCCGATTTGGGCCAAACGTCTCACTAGCTAGCAAGAACCCCCGAATATAGTCAAAAGGCACCTACAGAAACCCTACCCCACAGGATAATTTCACCCCAGCAAACAGTTTACAGTATGAAGACGTGGTCTGGAGTATTACGCCATACTATGTAATGTATTCCCTGTGAATCTGGTGATGTCCGCCCCCCCGATCAGAGAAATTACTAATTGAAGTCGTTTGCATCGTTTACCACAAAGTAGTGTGAAAGTATCATGATTTGACCACTCGATGCTGCTGCTCCTGCTATACCGCCTTACTCTTTTATACATTTCGCTGGTCTCTTGTGTTTATTAAATAGATCGCAACGTTCCCTTTGCTACTTTTGGCAGAGAACCAATAGATTTGTTTCATGCTGAAAATAAATTGTGCGCTCACCCTCACAATTCAAGTCCTCCACGAAAGCAATTCGGTTTATCTTTCTTTTACACTTAATCTGTGTCCAAGTAACAGCGACCTTTGTGTATGATTTATTCACTTCAAAAAAGGCCTGGATTAGTTACTGATAGTTCTAATAGTTTCAGTGTTCTGGTCTTCAATGGTAAAAGTCCCAAATACAAACTGTATAGTGTTTTGCAATGTTAACGGAATTGGTTTGGGTTTAGTTTAGTTTACTGATAAATATCACTAATCACAATACATATAGAGCTGTTTCCTGATATATACAATGTACTATTGTGTTTATTTGTCACAAGCACAGGATACAGAAGGTGTAAACGGTACAGTGAAGTGATTACTTGCATAGTAGTAATATCAAAATCAGGAAGTGTCCAGATAAAAATGTTTTATAAATATTTTATAAATATTAGATGACGTTTACCCGGCACACTTGTCTAAATTGATGAGTCATGTGAAGGAAATGTTATAACCACATCTAGCTAAGTGGATGGGTCACTGTTGTTTAGACATATACACATGTTCATGAAATACAATAGATGGCCGTAATCACCTCCAGACACACCTGGCTAATTTGATGAGTCATGTAATAATCATGTTTAGACATGTTGCTAGCTAACTAAACAATTGTTGTGTCTTTGGCGTCATTAAACTGAAGACTTATTATTATCAAATCAATTATCTGTAATTATTATTACGTGATTAAACTAACTTAATCATGTAAATGTAATTAACTAGGAAGTCAGGGCACCAATGAAAATCTTCAGATTACAAAGTTATAATTTTCCAAATATAACTCTTAGTCTTCTAATTAATTAATTAATGATTCTTTACCTCAAGTTAGTCTCATTCCAAACGTCGTAAATTGTTGGTTATCTGCACAAACCCAGTCTTCAATATGAATCATCCATACATCAATTGTCTCAATCATTTATTTATTAACTTCTTGGATATAGGGGGCGCTATTTTAATTTTTGGATGAAAAACGTTCCCGTTTTAAACAAGATATTTTGTCACGAAAAGATGCTCGACTATGCATATAATTGACAGCTTTGGAAAGAAAACACTCTGACGTTTCCAAAACGACAAAGATATTGTCTGTGAGTGCCACAGAACTGATTCTACAGGCGAAACCAAGATGAAATTTCAAACAGGAAGTGCCCCAGATTTTGAAGGCGCTGTGTTCCAATGACTCCTTATATGGCTGTGAATGGCTCACAAATGAGCTTACACTTTCTGTCGTTTCCCCAAGATGTCTGCAGCATTGTGACGTATTTGTAGGCATATCATTGGAAGATTGACCATAAGACACTACATTTACCAGGTGGTCGCTTGGTGTCCTCCGTCGCAATTATGGCGTAATCTCCAACTGCAGTACTTTTCCGTTTGTTACTGAGGAGAAACCCAACTGCCACGAATGATTTATCATCGAATAGATATGTGAAAAACACCTTGAGGATTGATTCTAAACAACGTTTGCCATGTTTCTGTCGATAATATGGAGTTAATTTGGAAAAAGTTTGGCGTTGTAAGGACTGAATTTTCGGGGTTTTTTCTTAGCCAAACGTGATGAACAAAACGGAGCGATTTCTCCTACACAAATAATCTTTTTGGAAAAAATGAACATTTCCTATCTAACTGAGAGACTCCTCATTGAAAACATCTGAAGTTCTTCAAAGGTAAATGGTTATATTTAAATGCTTTTCTTGTTTTTGTGAAAATGTTGCCTGCTGAATGCTAGGCTTAATGCTATGCTAGCTATCAATACTCTTACACAAATGCTTGTGTAGCTATGGTTGAAAAGCATATTTTGAAAATATGAGATGACAGTGTTGTTAACAAAAGGCTAAGCTTATGAGTGAATATATTTCTTTCATTTCATTTGCGATTTTCATGAATAGTTAACGTTGCGTTATGGTAATGAGCTTGAGGCTATGATTACGCTCCCGGATACGGGATTGCTCGACGCAAGAAGTTAACTAACTAAATAATCGCAGAAATGCACACAAACAAAGTAGATAGGGTTACATGGAAATGATAGGTGATGTGCCCTTGTGGGCTAAACTGGCATAGCGGCTTGTTAGACAAAGGGACTGAGAAGGGCACGAAAGATAAAAGACACTACAAGGTTGATAATTATAACAATTGAAATGCTAATCGTTTGCACATGAACGCTCAGTCATCCGGGAATAATTACAATCAATATATATATTTACGCTCAGTGTGTCGTTGTGATCTCTGTTGGAAAGTTTTTTTCTGTTGGAGAGTTTGTCTGCCCTCTCTCTCTCTCTGCCATGGTTAAAATGGATAGTTCAGAGTAACATTCAGCAATGTTGTTATAGATAGATGTTTCGGCGGTTGTCGGTACATAATTTCTAGCTGCAGACTAGTAATTAATATCGAAGAGGAGCTCTTATTCTGTCGGATCGATAGTCTCAGAGTTTAACCACGTGGTATGGTTAAGAATTCAACAATCTACTCAAACCTTAGCCTTCTCGGTTATTCAGGTAAACTGGTCTGAAGATAAATTCCCAAGGTGGGGGTTATATTCGGAAGAGCAGAAAAAGGCTGTCCCATGATGCCAGATCAATGACTTAGTTAACTTTAATGGTAATTGGGTTCCCTTTCATTAAACAGTTTAAACTCACATTTCACAAATAGTTTCATCTTTACTCATTCATTTTATACAACAATTAGATGCAAGTCTCATAACTGAGACTCTTGTATAAACATAATTATGGTAATGTGGCTGAATTGTCTCTCATGAGTTTCAAAAACATTAAACGAAATGGACAGGTCGTAGATGGATTCTTCCCCGACCATGTGCACCTTCTCCAAAACATGTACACTGTTCAGTTCTCAAGTTCTATGCTGGAAAAGAGGTTCCTTTGTTCTCCTGTGAAACCGTCTCTCTCTCTCTATACTGTCTGACCATGATGAAGAGAGTCTCCTCCAGGAATTTATGACCTGAGATAACAGCTGCCTGAGTGTAGGCGAGAGAGAGAGATGGGGAAGGCATGCTATATACCCAAAGAGGGCCACGTCATGACACAATGAACAAATCACATCATCAAATTGCGTTGGTCACATACACATGTTTAGCAGATGTTTTTTTGGGTTTAGCTAAATGCTTGTGTTTCTAGCTCCGACAGTGCAGTAATATTTAACCATTTCAAAACATGTATCCAATACATACAAATCTAAGAAAATGAATGGAATAAAGAATATATAAACATATGGAAGAGCAACGACTAAGAGCGGCAACGACTACGATACAGTAGAATAGAATAGAATACAGTAGATACACATGAGATGAGAAATGCAAAATAAGTCAACATTATTAAAGTGACTAGTGTTCCATTTATTAAAGTGGCCAGTGATTTCAAGTCTATGTATATAGGCTGCAGCCTCTCATGTGCTAGCTATTTAACTGTCTGATGGCCTTGAGATAAAGGCTGTTTTTCAGTCTCTCGGTCCCAGCTTTGATGCACCTGTACTTACCTCGCCTTCTGGATGATAGCGGGGTGAACAGGCAGTGGCTCGGGTGGTTGTTGTCCTTGATTATCTTTTTGGCCTTCCATGGAGGGCAGGTAGTATGACACCGGTGATGCGTTGGGCAGACCGCATCACCCTCAAGAGAACCCTGCAGTTGCGGACTTTGCAGTTGCCTTACCAGGCGGTGATACAACCTGACAGGATGCTCCTAATTGTGCATCTGTAACATTTTGTGAGGGTTTTAGGTGCCAGGCCAAATTTCTTCAGCCCCCTGAGGTTGACGAGGCACTGTTGCACCTTCTTCACCACACTGTCTGTGTGGGTGGACCATTTCAGTTTGTCAGTGATGTGTACTCCAAGGATCTTGAAGCTTTGAACCGGCATAATCTCAACTCATACTATTACCAATACAATCGTTGTACATGGATTAACACTTCACAGCAGAAAGTAACCATTTAACTCTGTTTTGTTTGTAGTTACCTTGTTGGCCAGCATTGTGTAAAGTCATTCCTGTTCACACTGCCGGTGGCGTACAAAGAAAGTAGCCCATCACTTTTTCCAACTGATCTGTCGATAGCGGTCCTCAATTCTGCACCCTCATTGGGTCGTCGGCCAGCCTGTCCTCTGGGTTTCATCCCCGGTCCAACAGTCAGTCGGAGTGTGCCAATCAAGACCTGGACACTGCGCTTAGGAGCCTCGTCTCAACCAACCCCACCACCTGGTGCCGGCAACTTGTGTGGGTTGAGTAAGCTCGGGAACACTCTTCCTTGCTCGGCCACTGGGCTTTCGCCCTTCGAGTACTCCATGGGAAATCAGCCATCTCTCTTCCCAGAGCAAGAAGAAGAGGTCAACATACCCTCATCCCAGATGTTCGTCCGCTGCTGTCGGAGTACCTGGAAGAGAGCTCGGTCTACTCTTCTTTATTTGGCACGTTTGATCCAGAAAAACACCGGTTCCAACTTGCGCAACATGACGAGAAAATATCTCAAAAGTTACCTGTAAACTTTGCCAAAACATTTCAAACTACTTTTGTAATACAACTTCAGGTATTTTTTAAATCTTTTGTAATCGATAAAATTGAAGACGGGGTGATCTGTGTTCAATATAGGAGGAAAACAAACTGTGGCTAGCTTTCTGGTCACGCGCCTCTATCTAACAGTACACTTAAAGTTACACTCGTTCAAGATGGCCGTCCTTCTTCATTACACAAAGGAAAAACATCAACCAATGTTTAAAGACTGTTGACATCCAGTGGAAGCGATAGAAACTGCAAGATGGTCCCTTAGAAATCTGGATTCCCAATGAAAACTCATTGAAAAGAGAGTGACCTCAAAAAGAAATCTGAATGGTTTGTCCTCTGGGTTTCGCCTGCTAAATAAGTTCTGTTATACTCACAGATATGATTCTAACAGTTTTAGAAACTTCAGAGTGTTTAATATCCAAATATACTAGTAATATGCATATCTTATCTTCTGAGGATGAGTAGCAGGCAGTTGAATTTGGGCATTTCATCCGGACATGAAAATACTGCCCCTGTCCCCAAGAAGTTCATGAACTTCAGCCTGTCCTCGACCAGCCTATTAACTGCCCCTTGTATTTTAATAAATATCAGAAACTCTAATCATCTGCCTCCTGTGTCTGCATCTGGGTCTCGCCCTGTGTCGTTTTGGAATATAATCTAAATCCTACAAATTAAAATGGCCAATTTGGGTGCAATCAATTGGCTAATTTCTCCTAAATCAAATTACATTTTAACAAAATAATTTCTGGAATGCCGATTTGACCTGTTTCTAATTACAGGAATGATTTCAGAACAATCTGAGATGGTGGGTGTCATGGCTTACTGAAATGACATGGAACGACTGGAATAAGAGATTATGTGTTTAGGATGTGGGATAGAGAGAGGGAGAGAAAGAGATGTGTACCCTCGGATGGGGGGATTACCAAGCGAGAGAAGTGTCCCAGGACGGAGGAGTAATCTGGCCCTGCGATGATGAACACTCCTCTCGGGCTCATTTATCATCAGGATGCGACAGGGCCTCTGGACTCTCGTCGATATCATCAGAGTGTGACGGGGACTCCCCATACATACATTACACACAGACACGTTCCATAGAGTGCCAGGCAGTTTAACGCTTAGTTGGTTGGAGGTTGGAGCGTGGTGCTTTCAACAGCAGAGTTGGGGATTTGAGGCAATGATACAATTTGAGAATAAAATTACTATTATAACTATAATAAAGCTTCAATGAAGCTTCTGGAGAAGTGTCTGGCCAAACTAAAATAGACATGTTTTTTCTCTACTCTCAAAAAAGCACCCTGCTTCAGTCCACAGAACAAGACACCTTAGCTAACTGACCTCCAGGTCTTTGAATGTGGGGAATGAGGGAGTTAAATTTAGCTTGGTTAGCAAATCAGGCCAGTGTTCTCTCCTCTCCAGTTCGTGTGGCCAGGACCACCAAAAATATCAGGTATTACAAAATATTACTGTAATTTTACATACTAAGGGCTTTGTGGAAACAGGAACTGAGGACCACAAGGGAAATTTCAGGAATCCTTCATAGACACATCTGATCTGCTGACAAAGTCCTATTACGGTCAAATAAGGAAATAAAAGAGAAAAACATAAAATGTTTTTGGCATGAGCTAAAACTACTCCTGAACAGACCAGCGTCCTTGACAATTGTTCTCTATGACGGTCACCTTGGCTTTCTTATGAGGGGGAAAAACTACCATTGTGATTATTCAAAACCAATCTATACCTAAAATATATAGAGAAGAAAATAAACCCAATGTTGCAATATCCAAGTTTCTCAAATGTTCCTCAAATGCTTCATTGTAGCAATATCTCAGGTTACTCATAGAGATATTATTTATTACATTTCATTCAAACGTTACTATATTTGGATAAATATAGGCCTACACTATACATACAAGTTCTACAATATAGAGTAATCATATGCTAAGATTTTGCTTTACTGCATTTCCATTTCAGCTTGGTGGTACATCCAGGCTCCATAGTGTATTCAGTCACAAGCTGACTATGGTGAGTTTCTATTCAAGACAAGCTACTACATTTCCATTGAGTTCCATACAGACTGCCAGGCTCCACTATAAAAATATTACTGGTGAGAGTCTGATGAGATAGGTGCCGTTCAGGCTTTATTACATTTCCATAGAGCGTAATATTGCCAGGCTCCAATACAGCTTTATCTCCTTCTGCGTTAGGTGATCCTTCAGGAGGAATTAGCACTTTCATCAATTCTACCCATCGCTGTGCCCAGGAAGAGTCGTGTGATTGGCTAGCCGATGGAGCCGCCTCACTGGAGGCAGGCTGTGATTGGCTAGAGAGGGATGTTCATTAGAGAACACTTGGACGCGTGCTGACCCCTAGAAGGTTCCAGAGCATGTGATAAATTAGCTATTTTTCTCTGTCCTACACATACCCACACACACACACACACACACACACACACACACACACACACACACACACACACACACACACACACACACACACACACGCATGAAGGCTACTGTATAAACACAGGGAAACAAGCATCTTCCACACTAACAGAGGTGTGTGCACCCACCCACACACACATAAATTCCACCTCCTCCCCCACTCTTCCAAATCCTGCCACTACCAACTAAAATTAAAAAGAAAAAAAAAATGCATTGCCTGCATGCTTCAACTACGTGTAATTAACCCCTTATTGAAGCTTAAAAAATGCTTATTGAAGCTGAAATTAGGATCCCAAAACAGCCAAACTGCTTAATTTGCATTCTGGATGAAGCCTCTGTGTTGTAGGCAGAGCTGACCTTGATGGAGAGATCCAACCCCATAAGAAGTGAGCTGTTCAACCATTTTTTATTTATTTTAGGAGTGGGGCAGTTCCACTCCATTATTCTTTTTTAAAGTTTTCATATTTGATAGGACAGTGAAAGAGAGGGTCGGATTCGAACCCACGCTTCCACCGGAGGCAGCGGTTTAGACCACGAGACCAGCCCAGGCCACTGTATGACTATTTCTCACAAATATTTATTTTCTATTTAGTGAGCTTTTCTGGTAGAGACTGAGCCATACAATATCTCACCCATGTTACATTAGACTGGAAAATAGCAGAGACATTACCTTGAAGTGCAGAGTGAATACATATTAACAGCTGAACATCATTGATTGAGGATGCCCTACAGTATCTCGGCCCAGAAAACGTTACATCTCCAGAAATTTGCATTCCCCTAGGTGTCCCTAAGTGTCCCTAAAAGCCATTCTTAACCATTGGATTACGATGTTCAGCACACACACACACGCGCACACACACACACACACACACACACACACACACGCACACACACACACACACACACACACACACACACACACACACACACACACACACACACACACACACACACACACACACACACACACACACACACACACACACACACACACACACACACACACACACACACACACACACACACACACACACACACACACACACACACACACACACACACACACACACACACACAACTATATTCACTGTGTAGTGCTACATGAAAATGTGTGTGAGCCTCGGTTAAAAATCACTCTGACAAGTGAATGCAGGTCTACTTCACATAACACAGACTGTAAATGGAACTTAACAGAAGTTAAACATGTTTTAGAAATATGGGTCCTAGAGGGTAAAGATGGAACTCTTCCACCTCTAAGCATCTTGGGAACCAATACAATAACTGTGGATCAGACGCTGAGAGAGGTATCAGAAATACAGACACATTCACTGAACTATCAACACACACACAGACACCACAGAGCAATTGTATTACTTTCCACCGAGTCTGAATGTGTTTCAACCTTTCACTTCAAACGAAAAGCTTTAAAGAGCGAGAGAGAGAAATAGTGAGAAAGAGAGAGAGAGAATGAAAGCATGGAGAGAGTGTAAGAGACCTTGGGATTCCAGTAAAATTGAGAGAGACTGGCAAATATAGATTACTGCACTGCAGAGAAGACTGGGAGGAAGAAGGGAGAAATTGAGGTGAGGGAGGGGGAGGCTTCGAATGGACTGTATATCAGCATACACCCCCCCCCCTCTTTCCTCTGCCTCCTGACTGCTCCTAACTGACCAGCCATTCAATAAGAAGGTGGGAGTTGGAGCAACACTACCCTACCCTTCTACCCCTCCTAAGCTAGATAGGATTTAGAGGAATCTCCAGGTAACCCCATGGTGCCTATGTATGTGGCTCTGTGAGAGAGAGAAGGATGGAAGAATGGAAAGGAGAGCAGCATGAGGGGAAGAATAGAAGGAGGCGGAGGCGTCTGTACTGGACGCTGTCCCAGTTAGAGGTGCTGCAGAGCGGGGCTTGAAGGTGACCTCCCTAGGCTCTACTGTGTGCGTGTCCCTGTGTGCATGCATCCCTGTGTGTGAGTGTGTGTATGTCCCTAGCTCTTATCTCCCTCTCTCCACAGTACATCCAGCTGCCCGGGTCCTCAGCTGGAGTCACACACACTGTCCGTTTCTTATCACAGAGGCCACAGGTCTTTTACCAGAACTCCCCTTCCTCCTCCTCCCCCTCCTCCTAACCCTCACCACACATCACCCCCTCTCGGCACTCTTTGCCAACTCCTTGGTTCAGTGAGAAAAACAGCAGGCGTGATGCCTGCCAAGCCGATTGCTCACGAGACTGTTAGGATAAGCTCAATAGGAGTGCAGTAAATAAACCCCTGGCAGGGCTCTACAGTGTGAGTATTTCACTCGCATTTCACTCGCATTTGCCCCTAAAAATAAATATGTGCGAACCGGAACAATATTTATGAGGTAAAGATTACAACCTACCGTAATCTATTTTTCCCCCGTTGCTAATTGTTTAAAAATAACAGTCCCACATTCCACAAGCGGCATGTGCCAAACACAGTAGAGTTTTCTGTGATGTGGTCCAGTCAGAGTGAGAGAAAGGTGAACAACACTGGAAAAAAGTACCGGTATAGGCTATCAGTTAACGTGCAGACATCGCTAAAAATGAAGCCCATTCAATTTTATTTTAAGCGGAAAAGAGACGAGGAGAAAAAGGAATCCGGCGAGGGGGATTTGCAAGGTTCAACTAATGAAGCCTCTTCACAAGGTTTGCCTGAGGCGACTAACGTTAGGGATGCTAAATGACTTAAATGTAAATGTAAATGGATGCTGAGAACAACATCCGCAAAGCTACTGAGAACAACGTTAGCGAAGCTGCTGAGAACAACGTTAGCAAAGCTGCTGAGAACAACATTAGCAAAGCGGCTGAGAACAACGTTAGCAAAGCTGCTGAGAACAACGTTAGCAAAGCTGCTGAGAACAACATTAGCAAAGCGGCTGAGAACAACGTTAGCAAAGCTGCTGAGAACAACGTTAGCAAAGCTGCTGAGAACAACATTAGCAAAGCGGCTGAGAACAACATTAGCAAAGCTGCTGAGAACAACGTTAGCAAAGCTGCTGAGAACAACATTAGCAAAGCGGCTGAGAACAACGTTAGCAAAGCTGCTGAGAACAACATTAGCAAAGCGGCTGAGAACAACGTTAGCGAAGCTGCTGAGAACAACGTTAGCAAAGCGGCTGAGAACAACGTTAGCAAAGCTGCTGAGAACAACGTTAGCAAAGCGGCTGAGAACAACGTTAGCAAAGCTGCTGAGAACAAAGCAAAGCTGCTGAGAACAACGTTAGCAAAGCGGCTGAGAACAACGTTAGCAAAGCTGCTGAGAACAACGTTAGCAAAGCGGCTGAGAACAACGTTAGCAAAGCTGCTGAGAACAATGTTAGCTAAGCTGCTGAAGAACAATGTTAGCAAAGCTGCTGAGAACAACGTTAGCAAAGCGGCTGAGAACAACGTTAGCAAAGCGGCTGAGAACAACGTTAGCAAAGCTGCTGAGAACAACGTTAGCAAAGCTGCTGAGAACAACGTTAGCAAAGCGGCTGAGAACAACGTTAGCAAAGCTGCTGAGAACAACGTTAGCAAAGCTGCTGAGAACAACGTTAGCAAAGCGGCTGAGAACAACGTTAGCAAAGCTGCTGAGAACAACGTTAGCAAAGCGGCTGAGAACAACGTTAGCAAAGCGGCTGAGAACAACGTTAGCAAAGCTGCTGAGAACAATGTTAGCTAAGCTGCTGAAGAACAATGTTAGCAAAGCTGCTGAAGAACAATGTTAGCAAAGCTGCTGAAGAACAATGTTAGCTAAGCTGCTGAAGAACAATGTTAGCAAAGCTGCTGAGAACAACGTTAGCAAAGCTGCTGAGAACAGCGTTAGCAAAGCTGCTGAGAACAGCGTTAGCGAAGCTGCTGAGAACAACGTTAGCAAAGCTGCTGAGAACAACGTTAGCGAAGCTGCTGAGAACAACATTAGCAAAGCTGCTGAGAACAGCGTTAGCGAAGCTGCTGAGAACAACGTTAGCAAAGCTGCTGAGAACAATGTTAGCGAAGCTGCCGTGACCCCCATTGTCACTTCAACGTCCACTGTAGCCGTGGAGGGAGAACACACAGATTCAATGCGAATTGGTTCAAAATGTTCCCATGGCTAGAGTTCGAAAACAACACCATGTTCTGCAAATATTGTAGAGGGCAGAAACAGGCGGGAAACTCGTCCTTCGTGTCAGGAAACCCACATCTGACAAGAGATAGCGTAGCGAAACATAACATCTCGCGGCGGCATATCCAGTGCAGAGATCTGTACCTGTTGAGACAGGAGAAACCATCAGGCATGGTGTCAGCAGCCTTGAGGAGGCAAGTGCTGCCGTCTGAGGAGGAGAAGAGGAGGCAGCTGAAAATAAAGAAACCATTGCATACTTCATTGCGAATGAAGAAGAACCTTTCGTCAAATTTGGGCCACTTATCAGACTCCACCACAAAGTTGACATTAATCCCACATACGACAATGATCTAAGATGTGATGGGATGATCGGTCAAATTGCTGACATAATGAGAGAGAGCCTGTCAGTGAAGCTGAAAGCCGCGAAGTATCTTGCCGTTCTAATAGACCGAAGACACTGATATATCCACAGAATGCGAGATTGTCTACGTGCGCTTGTTGGAGGATGGGAAGCCAGTCCATCTTCTGGTCGGACAACAGACCCTTGAGCACTCCCATGCCATTGGTAAGGTGTTTCTCTTTATAGGCTTTATTCTTGTGTAAAGTTGAATCATTATTCGTAATGGAGATTTAGTTTGTCAGAAACACTTTTGTATAATTGTTCTTTTGTGTCGAGGTGTTTTGGATGCCACCAAGGCCGCATTTCATGCGGTTGGCCCAGAGGAGGATGGAGGGTCATGGATGAAGAAATTAATCTCCTTCAGGGCAGATGGTGCCTCCGTGAACATGAGCCACCGTGGGGGAGTGAGTGCCCACCTGCAGAGAGAGGCAGGGGGGCATATAATCCCAATCCACTGTATGCCACATAGGTTTATAACAAATAAATTCTCTATGATTTAGTTTTATTTGCTAGCTGAGAATGTTACACAATACTGTGTGTGTGTGTGTGTGTGTGTGGTTCGTGCGTGCGCTAAGTGCTGGAATGGTAAATACCACAGAATTATTGTTTTCGGTTGGCACAAGAGACAGGGGGGAAGGAGATGCTGAATAGTTTTTATTTATTTATTTTATTTTATTTTATTGAATATCTGAAACATACAATATACTTGCAGTGAAGCCGCTCAACAACTACACCACACCAGTCATCCAACAGATTCCCATTCAGAGCAACACACAGAAGCATCCAGGGTCAATGTCCTGCTCAAGTCACCAGGCCAAAAAAAACCGTGAACCTGAACCCTCCAAGATCCCCCCACAGTTCCCCAATAGCTGTCCCTCAACCATTCGAGACCCCTCCCACAGTCCCCCCAAGAAGAAAAATCAACAACAAAAATACAAATAATTTCATTCCCCACCCCCAAAAACCCCCAATGCACCAACAACCAAGAGAATGAACTAAAGAGAAAAAAGAAAAACAAACAGAAGAAAACAGCAAACAACAATGCAAAAAACAAAAAAAACAAAGGACATCAAGGACAACTAAAATCCTAACAGCAATGCCAACTGCATATGTATGTGCATATGACTGTGCATATGTCTGTGCATGTCTGTGCACTGAACTTCAGTGTCATTCAAACATACTTTTTATTATGTTTTATCTAGACTTTTATCTTTGACCATCATTCCATCTCCCGCACAGCAACTCCACTCCCACTTGTCTCCAATTCCACATCCCCACCATCACCGTCTCTTAGTCCATCCCACCCATCTCTGCTGGCCACCCTCTTTGAATTTCTATGCAACATATATCTTTCAAATATGCTGTGATGTTTAACGTAAAATTTCAATCTATCTAATCAAATAGAATCCACAGATTGCTAGTTGAAGATAAATACGAACAGTATTAATGTATTTGTCACGTTCTGACCATAGTTCCTTTATTTTGTCTTTGTGTTAGTTTGGTCAGGGCGTGAGTTGGGATGGGTAGACTATGTTCTTTTTTCTTTGTTGTATTTCTGTGTTCGGCCTGGTATGGTTCTCAATCAGAGGCAGCTGTCGATCGTTGTCTCTGATTGAGAATCATACTTAGGTAGCCTGTTTTCCCCATTTTAGTTGTGGGTGATTATTTTCTGTTTAGTGTTTTTCGTCACCGTACAGGACTGTTCGTTTGTCGTTTTTGTTGTTTTGTTCAGTGTTCAGTTGTTTTATTAAAATAATGGACACTTACCACGCTGTGCATTGGTCCTCCTCTCCTTCTCCCGACGACATTCGTTACAATATTAGTAATTGACTGACCCGGTCTCTCCAAACATCATAAACCGTACTATTTCTAGGGTCAATTTTAGATCAATGCTAAGCATTTTCAGCCATAGTCACATCCTGACCTTAGAGAGATGTTTTATTTCTCCATTTGGTTAGGTCAGGGTGTGATTTGGGTGGGCATTCTATGTTTTCTATTTCTTTGTTTTTGGCCGAGTGTGGTTCCCAATCAGAGGGAGCTCTCTATCGTTGTCTTTGATTGGGAATCATACATAGGCAGCCTTTTTGCCACCTAATGTTGTGGGTAATTATGTATTTTCTGTGAGTGTTTGTGTGCGCCACGGTTGCGTCACGGTTGGTTTTTGGTGACCTGTTTTTTTAGGAAGGTTTCACTTCAATTAACGATGTGGAATTACATGCACGCTGGGCCTTGGCTCATTTATGACAGGGAGTTTGAAGACAGTGAACGTGACAGCCATTCCTGAACCTAAGACCAGAAACAGGCTACCTGAGGGCAATACCAAGATAAGAGCGTCTGCTAAATGACTTAAATGTAAATGTAAATGGTCTATTGATTCTGTATCAAAATCTGCAGAGCTTCGATAATTTTATGTCCCAAATATTCAATATTTTGTTGGTAGCAAGAATGCTAAATAATAATTTTAGCTGAAAACCTACGAACTCTTGAATCTTGTGTTGTTATTTATATCAAATCATACACCCTGTACCATGTAATCGTTACATCAAAAATCTCTTCCAAACTATTGTGCAATCCGTATGGCTGTCACGGTTTTCATATGGTGAAGGAGAGTCGGACCAAACTGCAGCGTGTATATTGCGATCCATGTTTAATCACACAACGTACACACGAATAAACACAAACACTACAAAACAAAAACGAAACGAAAAACACTACAAAACAATAAACGAAACGAAAACCGAAAACAGCCTATACTTCTGTCAACTAACACAGCACAAGGACATCAGGACAATCACCCACCATACAACCAAAGAATATGGCTGCCTAAATATGGTTCCCAATCAGAGACAACGATAAACACCTGCCTCTGATTGAAAACCACTTCAGACAGTCATAGACTAACCTAGAACACCCCACTAAGCTACAATCCCACTATCTACACACCACATACAAAAACCCATGTCACACCCTGGCCTGACCAAATACATGAAGAAAAACACAAAATACTACGACCAGGGCGTGACAATGGCACAGTTGTCAACATCCTGGTCCTCAAATGAAACTGGTATAATTTCCTATTTATGCAACTTTATTCCTCCGCCAGTTTTGATCCTTTATATTGGACAGACAGACCAGTTCCCTACCTCCTCCCGCTGCCACCTACCTCCTTCATTTTTGGGGTAATGCTGTAATCAATTGGTTGTACTCTTGGATTAAGCAGACCTTCTCGTATAATTCTGATAACGCCATGAAGGACATAACTCTACCATTCCAATTTACAATATCATTCCAGAACAAAATGCCCTTTTCAAACATCTTTCCCATAAATGCAGGTATTTTATCAACCATCACATTTGAGTTCAGCCATAATATTTGTTCTATCTTTTCATGGGGATGAAATCTGAAATTGTAGCCAGCTCTGCAATGCTTGTTTGAAAAAGAGAGATACTTTGAAAAAAAGTATCATTTTCAATTAATCGAAAATGATACATGGCAATTTGCACAAAGGCAAAAGGCCATTTTTGTTATGCAGGTGAATGAGGACCCAAAAGCGACTTTACAGAAACAGAGTTTATTCCAAGTCAAAACAGGAATACTGAAACCCTCTAGTCAGTAGAGGGGAACAACTGAAGATGCGACCACAGACTGCAGGTCGCTTCGGGAAGGCGCAGGCCGTAGCTGATCTAGACACCTGCTCACACGCAGCATCCGAAGAATCCAAAAAACATGACAGGACGGAACGAGGACAAGAACAGCGAACATCAAACAAGGATCCGACAAGGACAGAAGCGGAAAACAGAGGGAGAAATAGGGACTCTAATCAGAGGGCAAAATAGGGGACAGGTGTGAAAGAGTAAATGAGGTAGTTAGGAGAATGAGGAACAGCTGGGAGCAGGAACGATAGAGAGAGAGAGCGAGAGAGGGAGAGAGGGAGGGGGAGAGAGAGGGATAGAAAGAGGGAAAGAACCTAATAAGACCAGCAGAGGGAAACGAATAGAAGGGGAAGCACAGGGACAAGACATGATAATCAATGACAAAACATGACAATTTTTAAATAATGGATGAGCTTTTCTTAGTAATCTACTTGAGAAACAATTAGGGTTATAGTAAAAATGATGAATAGGTTAAGCTTTTAAAGAGAGGTTTAGTGCTATTTAATAATCTCAACCCACCCAATTCATATTCATTATATAGATAGGCACACTTTATTTTGTCTGGGTTAGCTTCCCAGATAAAGCAAAATATTTTTGGCTCATATGATTTGAAAAATGAATAAATCAGGGGTAGGCAGCACCAAAAGTAAGTGAGTAAACTGATATATGACTAAGGAGTTAAATCAGGGAAAGTTTTCAATAAATATACAGGTACTTACCTCTCCATGGTTGCAGAATCTTGTCTATTTTTACATTTAAAGTTTTGTAATTAAATTTATTGTGGAGAGCTTATTTATATATGTTGTGATATGAATACCAAATATGTCTACTTCACCATCAGCCCATTTTGTAGGTAAACTGCAGGGTAATGTAAAAGTTTTATTTTTTAAAGATCCAATCCGTAATATTGTACATTTATCATAATTAGGTTTACATCCAGAGAGTACAGAAAAGTTATCTAGATCTCAAATCAAATCAACTCAAATTGTATTTGTCACATACACATGGTTAGCAGATGTTAATGCGAGTGTAGCGAAATGCTTGTGCTTCTAGTTCCAACAATGCAGTAATAACCAACGAGTAATCTAGCTAACAAATCCAAAACTACTACCTTATACACACAAGTGTAAAGGGATAGAGAATATGTACATAAAGATATATGAATGAGTGATGGTACAGAGCGGCATAGGCAAGATGCAGTAGATGGTATCGAGTACAGTATATACATATGAGATGAGTATGTAAACAAAGTGGCATAGTTCAAAGTGGCTAGTGATACATGTATTACATAAAGATGCAGAAGATGATATAGAGTACAGTATATATGTATACATATGAGATAAATAATGTAGGGTATGTAAACATTATATTAAGTAGCATTGTTTAAAATGGCTAGTGATATATTTTACATCAGTTCCCATTATTAAAGTGGCTGGAGTTGAGTCAGTGTGTTGGCAGCAGCCACTCAATGTTAGTGGTGGCTGTTTAACAGTCTGATGGCCTTGAGATAGAAGCTGTTTTTCAGTCTCTCGGTCCCAGCTTTGATGCACCTGTACTGACCTCTACTTCTGGATGATAGCGGGGTGAACAGGCAGTGGCTCGGGTGGTTGTTGTCCTTGATGATCTTTATGGCCTTCCTGTAACATCGGGTGTATAAGACATTGCAAGGATCTAGCTTGCGGACTTAATATAAAACTTGAGTCATCGGCATACATGGACACCTTTGTTTTTAAGCCTTGAATTTCTAATCCTCTAATGTGGTTATTGGATCTGATTTTAAAAGCCAGCATTTCGATGGCCAGAACGAATAGATATGGGGACAGCGGACACCCTTGTTTAACTCCTCTTGACAATTCAAAACTCTGAGAAGTAGCTGTGATTGACTATTTTACACCTGGGGTTTCTAAACATTATTTTTACCCATTTTATAAGAGAATCACCTCAATTGAAAAAATCCAGGTATTTATAAATAACATCCAGTCTTACTTTATCAAATGCCTTTTCAAAATCCGCTATAAATACCAGGCCAGGCTTCTTAGATGTTTCATGATGTTCTATTATTTCTAGTAGTTGTGGTATATTATCTCCAATGTATCATCCATGTAAAAAACATGTCTGATCAGGATGAACAATACCTGGTAAAACCCTTTTAATTCTGAGTGCTATGACTGGGTCTTTATATTTGCCATATGGGTCTTGTTTTAATAATGGAGAAATCAGACCTTCCTGCTGAGTACCTGACAGATTACCATTTCTACAGGAGTAGTTAAAACAATCTAACAATGGAGCTTTTAGTATATCAAAATAGGCTTGATATACCTCTTACCGCTATGCCATCAAGCTCTGGGGTTTTTCCAGACTGAAAGTATTTAATAGCCTCAAAAAGTTATTATTCTGTAATTTGGCACTCGCACTGATCTTTCTGTATATTTGTTAATTTTCCATTTTTTAAATATTATTGAGAAAGAATTCCTTACCGTAATCTTCCTTCAGTGGGAGAGGATGAGACGGAAAAGAGAACATCTGCTTAACAAATGTAGCTTCCTCTTTTAAAATATCATTCAGAGAATCATATATGACTCCATCTTTAATAACGAGTTTCTGCAAATTCTTTTTGTTAGCGTTCCAGTATTGGAGATTCATGTTCTCGGGCAAGAGCACGGTGTGGATATTTGCACACCGTCTAGCGTCAAGGGAACTCGCTGTATCCCCCCATGTCTTCAGAGCCCTCAAAGTGTTCCTTTGGCATGGACAAGACAAGGACCTTGCCAATGACGAAGGCCAGTACTCTGTTGATCTGCAGCACATGGAGCACCTGGCCGTAGCATCAACAACAGCAGAAGTTCAAGGTCGAGCAAAGGTCAGTTTTACACAAGAAATGTAATACCACACTAGTTTTAAAAAATAGGTTCTAGACTCAAATGAACTTTCAGAATCAAGTAATTGACAGGTGACAGTTTATTTACTTACTACTTAACAGATAAAGCGGGAAATGTAGAATGCATTCTTTTG
Organism: Oncorhynchus gorbuscha; assembly: GCF_021184085.1. NCBI lineage: Eukaryota > Metazoa > Chordata > Actinopteri > Salmoniformes > Salmonidae > Oncorhynchus > Oncorhynchus gorbuscha. The sequence continues at coordinate 28,454,145 of NC_060176.1, read as the reverse complement.
TGTGTTCTGCCATCTTCTCTCCGACATGTTTGAGGAGCTATCCCCACTTAGCCTCACCCTGCAAAGGAATGACCTGATCCTCCCCCAAGCCACATCAGATTTGAGGAAGATAGTGACCAGACTGGAAGCACTAAAGCTTAGGGCAAAGGCAGGAGGCATGCTGGAGAAGATCCAGACCACTCTTGCTCAACAGCATGGTGATGAGAGGAGATTCCAGGTGTGTTGGGGTGAGAGCTTGTTACGATGTAAGAGAAATCGATGATTAAGACAGATTCTCAGTGTGAGAATCAATGTATTCGTTGCCCAATAGAATGATTTAAGGATAAGGAGGGAAATGCAGTGGCCATGCAGACAAATGGCCAGACATTTCATTGTGTGTTGGTGTGTGTGTCTCTGTGTTATTTATGTTAAAGAGAATAACACTGAAGGGGAATCTGAAAGGCTTCATGGACCTCCACAATCCCAAGATGAAGCAGCACGTGGAGGCGGCCATCAACATCGGCGTGAATGATCTCAAAGCCAGGTTTGGTGGTTTGCTGAAGGATGAGGGTGTCCAGACCCCAGTGGAATCTTTCAGAGTGCTAAACCCTGACACCTGGCCAGAAGACCAGGTCAGCCTTCTCACCTTTGGCGATGATGGTGTGGCAGACCTGATGAGGCATTTCAAGGAGCCTCTAGAGAGGTGAGAATTTATTTGACACTGCATTGCCATATGAGACAATGTTACGTTTGCATATTTGCAAACTCACTTTCTCTGTTCAATCCTGCAGATCGGGGTGCAACATGGCTGCAATCCAGGATGAGGGGCTGAAAATCCTGGTCAGCCACAATTTCAAGGACAAGTCCTACAGTGGCCTGTGGGAAACCATGTTGACAAAGGACCCCTACAGGCATGATTACAAGGTAGGCTAACAGTCCTGAGTGGTTATGGTTGGTTTTGTTAAGTTAATGGTAAGAGTTTATGAAATGAAATTGAAAGATATCATATTTTCCCAAGAACATACTGGAGTTGGTGCTGCCCATTACAGCCGCCCAGTGAGAGCGAGGCTTCTCTGCGCAGAACCGGATTAAGAATTTGACAAGAAGCTGCCTTGGGTTCTCAACAACCGAAGACCTCATGAGGATCAGCCTGGAGGGGCCTTCTGTCGAGGAGTTCGATCCCACTCCTGCCGTGGACCGCTGACTGACCTCTAAGCGTGCCAGACGGCCAACATACAAAAGCAGCTGGACAACTGATATCCTTTGCGTCTAGTAGGCATGGGTCAATGTGTGATTTTGGTGGTATGTGCTGTTGCACAGATGTGTGTCCCTTAGTACACGCGCACACACACACACACGCAGTGTACATATGTATGTAATAAATTGTTTGTTAATAAACTCTGTGTTACTTGAACATTTTTCACTCCTAAATGTCTTTGTGTGTTCCTACATTTTTTCATTTAGGAGCGCATGTACACATGTAAAAGTCGGCGTAGAGCCCTGCTTGGTCCTAACAACATTATCACCACTAACAGTTACGATCACATGGTTCCAAAAGGACTCTTCAGCTGTCCCTAAAGGAAAACCCTTTTTGGTTCCATGTAGAACCCTCTATAGAAAAGCTTTTCTAGGGAAACCAAAAGGGTTCTACCTGCAACCAAAAAGGGTTTCTCAAAGGGTTCTCCTATGGGGACAGCTAAAGAACCCTTTAAGGTTCTAGATAGCACCATTTTTTCCTACGAGTGTGGAGCCGAGAGAACTGACCTGAAAACAAACAAAACACAGACGCACACGCACGATAGTTCAAGGCTTTTAGAGCAGCAGCTGCACTAAAGTGATTTCTAGAGATGATGGTGATATGAAGGGAATCAAATGTAGATTTCACTGTACCGCCGAACCACTGCACGACCTCAATTAGCACTAATCGCAGGGCCTACCGAGTGGCGCAGTGGTCTAAAGCACTGCATCGCAGTGCTAGCTGTGCCAAATGAGACAGTCACCAGGCGCACAGTGTTTCCTCCGACACATTGGTGCGGCTGGCTTCCAGGTTGGATGGGCATTGTGTTAAGAAGCAGTGCGGCTTGGTAGGGTTGTGTTTCGGAGGACGCATGGCTCTCGACCTTCGCCTCTCCCGAGTCGGTACGGGAGTTGCAGCGACGAGACATGATTGTAACTACTACCAAATGGATACCATGAAATTGGGGAGAAAAAACTTTTTTTTTTTAAAATAACACTAATCGCTCGGCACTAAAAAAATGTCACCTTGCCATTGGATTTAGGTTACAAACTGGGTTAGAAAACGACTAAATTCCCTTACGTTGATTACTATTTGAAAATCCAATCAGTTTTCCACTTTATTTCAACGTCATCACATTGAATATTTTGTTGAAATTACATGTAAACAACATTGATTCAACCAGTTTTTACCCAGTGGGCCAAGGTGTGTGTGTGTAACGCTGGATCGTGTTACAGTGCTTTCCCTGTCTTATGCTGAGATTACATTACTGCAACATCCTTGACCCACCACGATCCCTGGCTTTCCGCTTACACAAGCACTTCTCCCGCCGAGAAATGACCAAGATTACCTATGCAAGGTGTGTGTGTGTTGTTTTTTTGGGGGAGTGTGTGTGAGTGTGTGCGCACGTGCATTTGTCATGCGTGCGTGTGTATAGGGGATGAGAGGTGGCTTGTTCTCTAGATTGGGGTTGTAATAGCTTGACGTAGGGCTCGAGACACAATGGGAAAACATGAGGAAATCCACTTAACCTATGACCCAGAGCGAGGGAAATGTAGAGAGAGAGAGAGAGAGAGAGAGAGAGAGAGAGAGAGAGAGAGAGAGAGAGAGAGAGAGAGAGTGAGAGAGCTGCACTGAGTATCATCATAGAGGCTAGCCCAGCATGAGCCTAGGCACAGCTCTCCTCTACTGTACGTCATATGTATGATGACTAAGCGCAGGCTATTTCCTACAGTCTATCTATGGGGTATATATACACAGTATAACACTGTGTGACAAAGCTAGGCTAGCATTGGCTTTGATTGGACTGGGAATGCAGCCAGGCAGTGTGATGCAGTACAGTGATACAGGCAGAGGCTGCAGGATGTTGGGGCTATCAGATATAACATGGCTACAGTGCACTGAGCTGTGGGAGCAGCACAGTCATATTTCTTCTCTGATTTGGTGTTTGGTGGGTAATTGGTGTCTTGCTGTGAGAGCAGGCGACGGGTCTGTGAGCACGCTAGGGGGAGGGAAGGAGACACAATTCCCCTGGCAACTCTGCCAACCAACCACCACTGCCAGTGATATCCATCACCCCGTGGGCATGATTACCAGTACAAGCATCATACACCACTGGCAGTGCACCATACTCAAACAAACACACACACCTGTAAGTTCAAGTACAAAAACACACACCTCCCAGAAGTGATGAGGAAGTGCTGCTTAATACAGCCAACACACACACACACACACACACACAGTGTAGGCCCCACACACTCACTGCCCCTGTAGCTGCTCAACTAAAAGACACATTTCAAAGGGAACTCCCCAAACTAACCTGACCTGTTCATTCCTTTCAGACACATGGTAGCAAGTATTTAGCGGATTTCTTTATTTCTGGCTTGGATGCCGGATTCTATTACTGCGGCATAAGAGGAGATTGATTCCTCCCTTAAATAATTCCTCCCTTAAATAACTTGAGGCAGTAACTATAGCCTACTCAGCCGGTACTAAAACGAGCCGGCTGTATGCACCATCGAGAATACATACAAGTCACTTCCCAGGCCAGTGATGTTGAGTCCAATTCTATTATTATGACATCAAACGGTGGTGAGAAAATAGAAGCAGGTCTATAGTGGGTAGTAATAACACCTTTTATTTTATCATTTGTATTATTATCGAATGCTTTTCGTTTGCAGCAAAACTCTCCAAGGACCATGTATAAGAGACCCCACTTTAAAACCCTCTCCTCGCGACGATGGTAACTACAATTCCATTACTGAAAGGTGGTGAGCCATTCCAAAGTGAATTAATAGATTCAAATATATTTCATTAGATTATACGGATTGCTTTTGATTGGTTCTGACTGGGGATAATAAGACCAATTGGAAAGGGTAAAATTGTGGGTAATTGAATTCCCTAGCTTCAGTAAAGACCTGGGCCCGAGCGCCTTTTAGATCATAATGAATCAGATTTCATGGAAAGGGAGGACCTGATCCTAGATAAGCACTGAGACGTTTTGAGAGTACAGGCCCAGCTCTCATCAAATAGCACTCCCATCTGGCTTTATGACGTTCGTTTGGAAAGACAAACACGCATTTGAGATATGGAGAAGAAATAGTGGTGATTATTTTTTTTTATAAGCAATTGTGCGTCTCCCCACGGACCTCTCGGTGGCGGCCGGCTGCGACAGAGCCTGGGCGCGAACCCAGAGTCTCTGGTGGCACAGCTAGCGCTGCGATACAGTGCCCTAGGCCACTGCGCCACCCGGGGAGCGAAGGATGCTGGCCCATCTTGACTCAAATTCTTCCCACAGTTGTGTCAAGTTGGCTGGATGTCCTTGGGTGGTGGACCATTCTTGATACACAGAGGAAACTGTTAAGCATGAAAAACCCAGCAGCATTGCCGTTCTTGACACACTCAAACCGGTGCGCCTGGCACCTAACTACCGTACCCTGTTTGAAGGCACTTAAATGTTTTGTCTTGCCCATTCACCCTCTGAATGGCACATACACAATCCATGTCTCAATGGTCTCAAGGCTTAACAATCCTTATTTAACCTGTCTTCTGCACTTAGTCTACACTGATTGAAGTGGAATTAACAAGTGACATCAATAAGGGATCATAGCTTTCACCTGGATTCACCCAACTGGTCAGTCTGTCACAGAAAGAGCAGGTGTTCCTAATGTTTTGTACACTCAGTGTACATAAACACAGTTTATTATGCGTTGTCCGCATTACAGAGACTAGTAAGAGAACAATAGATGTCGATGTTTATCAGTATTCTGAACAACAGGGGAGAATTACCTTAATAAGAGAAGAGGGTGATTCATTCTAGATGGATGTTATTTCCATTTACGTGCATAGGAAGCCCAAATGACTGTAACATGAGGAGAGAACCAGGTGTCTGAGCTCTAAGGGAGCTGGGATGGGAACGCAACCCCAGGCAGGAGCTTCTCGTCAGTTTACAGCAGCTCAGCAAGCAGTCTGGATCAATATCAGAAGAGCGTGTGCATTGATTATGTGTGTAAGTGATATGAGAGGGGGGGTCGTTACACTGGGGGGTGAGGAGGTGGGCCGGGGGGAAGGTAATAGGAGTATAGTGGTGACCCTGATGAAGTGTGCTGCAGGTTAAAGAAGGATTTTTAAGGCTTGATACATGGATTATGTGTGTGCCATTCAGAGGGTGAATGGGCAAGACAAAACATGTAAGTGCCTTTGAACAGGGTATGGTAGTAGGTGCAAAGTAGTGCTTAGCAATTAATGGGATTAAGATGGTTTGAGGTCGATTATTAAAAGGTATATGTTGTTTTTATTTTTATTTTTTTTACATTAAATGCACTATGCATTATGGGGTTGAATGCTGTAACAACACAGAATGAAACAATTAATAAAAGTCCCATGATGTCAGTGGCTGCCCATTACTGCTTACTAAAATATTTCCGTTGTGTATATTACATTTGCTTTATTTGATTTCATTCCAAGTTATCATCTCTATAGAGCTGCTGCCTATACTGTCTGACAAAATCACTATTTTTGTAATTCTCCAAAGTCAATAAGGCATACTTTTATGACTGCTGAATACCAACTATCAATCACTTTTACCGTGTATTTTCAGCTAGAGATACCTGCTAGGCAACAGCTGCTGTCTATATCACCTCATGATGGTGCATTCTTCTCTCTTCCTTAACAGGCGTAAAATAAGCACAGACCGGACAGGTAGATGCGCAATGGATTGTGGTCATTGTAGTTAATTACCAGGTTTTATGTGCTAAACTATTTAGAATATTCACCTTTTGGAAACTACAACTCCCTACTACATCGCCAGTGGCAATTTTAGTATGTAAATCTTGGTGGGGCAAACAAAAATATATGGGATGCAAGCCAGCAAAGCCACTGGGCTACTAACAGCTTACTACACTTAGTATTACTTTCTGAGCTACAGTATACATATCTCTCTGGCATCCTACATCATTTATGAAGCAGCAAGGTATTTTTAGACTCATGTCATGATGTTCTTGGACAGGAAAGCGGCGCGGCAGTCATTCATGGGCAAATTTTGTCATCAAAGAGAAAGATGCCGGATTTACAATTCCGAGTTGAATGACTGTTCAAAACGTATTCTCCCAGTTGTAGCTCGTTTTTCCCCCGAGTTCCCAGTTGTCTTGAACTCACAGTTAGCCACTGATTCCTTCCAAAACCACTCATTGTTGAATTTGCGATTTCCAACTAGGTAGCCTAGTGATTAGAGCATTGGACTAGTAACCAAAAGGTTGCAAGATCAAATCCCCGAGCTGACAAGGTAAAAATCTGTTGTTCTGCCCCTGAACAAGGCAGTTAACCCACTGTTCCTAGGCCATCATTGAAAATAATAATTTGTTCTTAACTGACTTGCCTAGTTAAATAAAGGGAAAAAAATTAATCAAATGGCCGATGAGCACCAATACATTTTATCTCTAATTTCTCTTCATATGACAAGGATTGAATAGGATCTGATTGTCGACTTGATTCATGGCGACAACTGCTAGCTAAGATTTTGAAAGTATGAAGTTGACATGATCAGTCCAATCAAAGCTAGATATAATGTGATTTAATGTTATTCTGTGGCCAATGACCTAGAGCCTGCTTGGATGGGCACTTCTAATATAACTCCATGGCAGAACCCAAGGGGCAAACATTTTCGAGCTCCAACCTTAGAATTGGGGATGACGTACTGTCCCATGAATGACAGAAAACTGAGCCAATCAGGCTCTGTATTTTCTGCTGGCTAGCCCTACCACCACAGAAAGCACTGAGCAAGGCTGAAACGCCTTCATTTTGGAGCCGCCTTACTCAAGAAAGCAAAAAAGAGAGCATGTCTGTATGCTGCTTTATTAACTCAATTACATTTTTTTCTTCATTGTTTGCAAACTGATATGTGATACATATTAATGCCAAAATAACAAGCAAAACAGGCAAGCACCCCCCCAAAAATATATATTTTTTTAACCTAAAAGTGTGGGGCTCAAAACAACAGGTTGCCATGGTACATCACACAGTTCAGTCTGGATCTGATTTATCTCTAGAGAAACTGTGCAATGTGCGCATTGAGCTCACGGAAAAAACGGAAATAAATGGAGTTCAAATAATTTAACCGACTTCGGTCAATTAGTTGTTTATAAACCGTAAAATAACTGACATTTTGGTTAATCGCTTAGCACTAGTGCCAGGCGCACCGGTTTGAGTGTGTCAGGAAATTCAACACTGCCGGGTTTTTCATACTTAACAGTTTCCTGCGTGTATCAAGAATGGGCCAACACCCAAAGGACATCCAGCCTACTTGACACAACCGTGGGAAGCATTGGAGTCAACGTGGGCCATCATCCCTGTGAAATACTTTCAAGACCATGCCCCGACGAATTGAGGCTGTTCCGAGGGCAAATGAGGGTGCAACTCAATATTAGGAAGGTGTTCCTAATATTTTGAATACTATTTTTCTGTGATCATACACAGATGTAAGCAAGGTTTGAAATGATTATGTTTTAGTAAAATACAGTTATATCTGTTTGGGCTTCTGGCAGTCAATTTGCAGTCTACAAATTATTTGTAATTATGTTCCAGCCCCCTGACCATCCTATCCGCTCAAGAAGAAAAAAATCCGCCGGTTGAATCTAAATGATGATCCCTACTCTACGTAACCCAACCCACAGACCTGCTGCCTAGCCTGTCATCAGCTGCCATTCATCTGCATTGATTGTGACCTTGCTTCAGGCAGAGATACATGGAGAACATCTGTTTTCACATAACCCAATTACTCTCCATGGCTTTTAAAAGGGACAATTACAGCAGTACAGTGGGGAGCTATAGCTACCTCTCTCGGTGCAGCCCTGTGACTGGGATCAGTGGCATCAAAGTCCCATCAGAAACTCACACAGTGTCCCTTAGGGGCTTGGAAATGGATGTCTTGATCTCCTTTCTTACCACATTGGTAGCTCAATGGGAGCTGCACTCTATAGAGCATACACTTTAGAGTATGTATTGCTGAGGGAGGGTTGAGGAAGAGGGAAAAGTGAGGGGTGAATGGGGTAGGGGAGACGTGCCATGTGAAATACTGCAAGGCCTGGTGCCTAGCACATGTAGGAACTATAGTGTGCTGACCCCTGCAAACTATGAGATTTGGATTGGGATAAATCTTTGGAAGTGCTGACCCTCACATTCCCACCTGGAAGCCCCACACCTCTACTTCTGAAATAATCCAAAGAGCCCCTCCTCCCAACAAACACAAACCCCTGGCTGACCCCCTTCAGCACAGAGGTCATTGAGATGCAGAGCCATCATTGCATTCACTGAGTCTACCTGCTCACACCATGGATATAGACGGAGGGGGGCGGGGTTGGAGTGGAGGTCGTGAGACAGGAAATCAGTGTCTGATTCATCACCTTGTTTTCAGGTGATCACGTGGTGAGAAAGGCACGGGTGAAAATCCATGCAGGAAACAGCAGGTTATTTATTCACAGTGCTAAAAGTAGAGCTACATCCCTGGCCTGTAGATTATTATCCCTATACTGGAAATACTCAAATGTGTATTGAGATACAGGTTGTAAAATGAGAGGGACTGATAGGCTTTGAATATACAGTCAGGCTTTTCTTTTTCTGAGCTAAAGCCTACTACTTGTTAATGTTATCGAATTGGGTAAGTCACTCCAGCTCTATATGTGAGGATATCTGATAGCAAGCATGGGAATTGTGACGTTTATTGATCCATGACAAAGTCCGGTGGTCCTTAGGTTCTTTAACAGCAGTACAGACCGTTTGTGATCAACAGTGCGTGATGGACCCAAGTCATCAGAGGAAAGTGAAAACAGAAACAGTGGATTTATGAGTGAACCGGACCACACGATCAATGGTTGTAACCGCTACAGAAAAATCCATACCTGTCCGGCAAAAAGAAAGCGAGCAACAACAACAAAAAAGAAAGAAAAAAGAAAACACACCACCCTTCCCTGGGTGCCATCGCTCATTGTCACCATGCCGATTCCATTTCCTGCTGCCCCGGGCAAACCGGCGTCAGACAATTTTTCAGAAAGCACACATTTCATATGACAAAGGCCCCAGATTAATATGGAGCTCCTCTCCATGTTCCTCTCCTCACTCCTCCACCCCTCTTTGTCTTGAGCCCCTGTCTGGTGCCTGGGCGATTAGGATTTCCCTCCTAACGTGACGGATTTACAACGGGGGTGTCTGGTAGAGGTAGCCAGGGTGTGTGTGTGTGGCAGCGGGGAGGTGGGGGATACGGGGAACCACCGGCTCCTCACTCCAGGGTGCGGATAAAAAAAACTAAACAATTTTCATCCTTATCACTGTTGAAAATTCCTGGAGTGTAAAATTGAATTGCGGTTTTACCCAGGAAAAGATAAGAAGGACGGGAAATGGACTGGAATAGCTACTGAGCGATTCCATGGAAACAGAATAATGCTCTGACTCAGATGTTTCACTTTAAAGTGTATGCCAAACAAAATCGTTGATTTCAAAGTATAAGAAACCATAAAACTATGAACAAGGACTACTTTGAATAGTAATTATTATTATCATTTTTTACACAGAAAACAAATAAAAATGCATTTACTGGAAGAACTATGCAAATGCAAAGTTTGGTAACAGAATTACGGTAAAATCTCCCTCAGTTTTTTTTATGTGACCACGTTTTCCAAAAACTCTTAAATACCTGCTCCGAATTCAGATTCAAAGATGTCTGAAGAAAGAATGGGGTGTCAGCTACAGTATGACATGACCCCTTAAGTTAGATATTATTGTTATTGAACTACAGTCGGTGAAGTGGATTTACATCTGGTCGTGGAATTATGGTAACGGAATTACATCATGGGTCCCTGATCTGTACTATACAGATATTCATAATTATGGTTATGAATATCATCACCTTAATTGTAATGTATCCTGAGTAGGTACACAAAGGTAGAAATATGCAATGTTCTGATTTAGCATATTTGGGTATTATTCTACACACTCGCTATTATTTTAATAAGCTCCACCCCCAAACAAGACCACTTACTAAAACTGTTGTTACACTAAGGTTTTTATTCTTTTATTTTGTAAGGGTTATTTTGCTCTTACTGTAGTACTGTAGGCCACTCCCGAGCGCCTGAGTGGTGCAACGTTCTAAGACAGTGCATAGCAGTGCAAGCTAAGTTGCTACAGATGCTGGCTAAATACCCGTGCTGGCCTTGCCTGGGAGACCCATGAGGTTTTTGGTTTTTCTCCTTCTAAAAACAGAAATAAATCATTCTAAATAACAAACTGGCTTTATTTACAAATTAGTAAGAATGTCTCACCCCATGTTCAAGAATGGCCTTTTTCTTGCCTACTTTACGTTTATTTGAAAACAAAAAAAATCTCAAATACTTTAAACAAAGTGATTATTATTATTCATTTAGAATTATATAAAAGCCAGTTGAATATTCTCACAGATATATTATTAAACATGTTATTAGCAGGACAATATATATTGGTCATATTGGTCATGGCTCCGGAGTGGCGCACAATGGGACTGCCTTGCAGTTCTCCATCTGTATCCACTAAAAGTGTGCGAGGTTCAAGTCATAAGGGCAGGGGGCACGGGATGGGCCACAGAGCCGTGCACAGAAGACCGATCTAGCCCATGGGGAAGGGAGGAGGAGGCCTGGAAACATTAGTAGGACAATATACCTTAACAACACCTCTCTGTATTTTGATACTTTGTGGATGGGGGCTACCGCAACGCAAAATGCATTGCTACAGATGCAGGTTCGATACCAGTGCCGGCTGCGACTGGGAGACCCATGAGGTGGCTTTTGGTTTTCATTTAGAAACCTCCAATCCTCTATATGTAATTACTGGCGGAGAGTCTCATCATGTTTTTCGATATTCTGTAGGCCTACCATAGGTGACATGATTCTCACTAGTGTTGAGTAATGTGCTGTTAAAAGTGGTGTAGGTCTTCTTTATTTAATCAAATTACATTTTATTTGTCACATACACATGGTTAGCAGATGTTAGTGCGAGTGTAGCGAAATGCTTGTGCTTCTAGTTCCGACAATGCAGTAATAGTTCCGACAATGCAGTAATAACCAACAAGTAATCTAGCTAACAATTCCAAAACTACTACCTTATAGACACAAGTGTAAGGGGATAAAGATTATGTACATGAAGATATAGGCATAGGCAAGATACAGTAGATGGTATTGAGTGCAGTACATACATATGAGATGAGTATGTAAACAAAGTGGCATAGTTAAAGTGGCTAGTGATACATGTATTACATAAGGATGCAGTAGATGATATAGAGTACAGTATATACGTATACATATGAGATGAATAATGTAGGGTATGTAAACATTATATTAGGTAGCATTGTTTAAAGTGGCTAGTGATATATTTTACATAACTTCCCATCAATTCCCATTATTAAAGTGGCTGGAGTTGAGTCAGTGTGTTGGCAGCAGCCACTCAATGTTAGTCGTGGCTGTTTAACAGTCTGATGGCCTTGAGATAGAAGCTGTTTTTCAGTCTCTCGGTCCCAGCTTTGATGCACCTGTACTGACCTCGCCTTCTGGATGATAGCGGGGTGAACAGGCAGTGGCTCGGGTAGTTGTTGTCCTTGATGATCTTTATGGCCTTCCTGTGACATCGGGTGGTGTAGGTGTCCTGGAGGGCAGGTAGTTTGCCCCCGGTGATGCGTTGTGCAGACCTCACTACCCTCTGGAGAGCAGCCCGACAGGATGCTCTCGATTGTGCATCTGTAGAAGTTTGTGAATGCTTTTGGTGACAAGCCAAATTTCTTCAGCCTCCTGAGGTTGAAGAGGCGCTGCTGCGCCTTCTTCACGATGCTGTATGTGTGGGTGGACCAATTCAGTTTGTCTGTGATGTGTACGCCGAGGAACTTAAAACTTACTACCCTCTCCACTACTGTTCCATCGATGTGGATAGGGGGGTGTTCCTTCTGCTGTTTCCTGAAGTCCACAATCATCTCCTTAGTTTTGTTGACGTGAGTGTGAGGTTATTTTCCTGACACCACACTCCGAGGGCCCTCACCTCCTCCCTGTAGGCCGTCTCGTCGTTGTTGGTAATCAAGCCTACCACTGTTGTGTCATCCGCAAACGTGATGATTGAGTTGGAGGCGTGAGTGGCCACGCAGTCGTGGGTGAACAGGGAGTACAGGAGAGGGCTCAGAACGCACCCTTGTGGGGCCCCAGTGTTGAGGATCAGCGGGGTGGAGATGTTGTTGCCTACCCTCACCATCTGGGGGCGGCCCGTCAGGAAGTCCAGTACCCAGTTGCACAGGGCGGGGTCGAGACCCAGGGTCTCGAGCTTGATGACGAGCTTGGAGGGTACTATGGTGTTAAATGCTGAGCTGTAGTCGATGAACAGCATTCTCACATAGGTATTCCTCTTGTCCAGATGGGTTAGGGCAGTGTGCAGTGTGGTTGAGATTGCATCGTCTGTGGACCTACTTGGGCGGTAAGCAAATTGGAGTGGGACTAGGGTGTCAGGTAGGGTGGAGGTGATATGGTCCTTGACTAGTCTCTCAAAGCACTTCATGATGACGGAAGTGAGTGCAACAGGGCGGTAGTCGTTTAGCTCAGTTACCTTAGCTTTCTTGGGAACAGGAACAATGGTGGCCCTCTTGAAGCATGTGGGAACAACAGACTGATTTAAAGAGCATATTGAAGTTAGAAGCAATAGGATGAAGCAAAAGCCCACAACTATTTTTAGCACCATTTCATGCTGCTCTGAGACAAGCATGGGGACTGGTCTTGATAAATCAATGAGATTTTTATTTTCACTTCATCTCCGTTTGGGCATTGGTTAGACTAGAATTAGAAAATTCGGGTGCAGAAATGTTATGCTCTTAGTGTAATCTTTATTTAACCAGGCAAGTCAATTAAGAACAAATTATTATCTACAAGGATAGACTACTCCTTCCTCCCCATCGGGGAATTGAAACCCAGTCTCCCGTGTGCCCTGCCCGCATGACAAGGGATTATTTAGCTAAATAGCCCAGTACTCTACTCCCGACCGTCACGTTGTACAGAGACCTATTTTCCACTCCATCCTAATGGAAACACAGAGGGCTTTTAATTTTTCTTGGAATATAAACAACATAATATTAATAAAATGAATTAAGCAAGCACCTGTCAAAGGTTTGGACACACCTACTCATTCCAGGGTTTTTCTTTATATTTCTATTTTCTACATTGTAGAATAATAGTGAAGACATCTAAACTATGAAATAACAAATATGGAATCAGTTAAGGACATATTTTTATTTACAAAGACAGCCTACTCCTTCCTCCCCGTTGGGGAATTGAATCCCGGTCACCCGCGTGCCCGCATTCTTTAGTACAGCCATTATTGAAGGCTATGAAATGCTTCTCAAAGATGCCCTCTGGTGGTCAAAGTAGCACTAACTAGTATTAACGGTATCAGTGGTTTACTTAAATAACGAGCTGCACCGCAGTACCCTGCAACTTTTAAAGGAGGAACCACTGTAGTACAGCACAACATAGTAGAGTAGAGTTCAGTGCAGGAGAGTACAGTAAAGTATATTAAAGCAAATAATATTAATTGTTGTTGTATATCTGGATATCCGAAATACATGTGTATTTTACTTTTTTACCTGAGCACTGCTGGGAGAGGCTGGCGCTCTATTGCTGCAGCTGCGGAGGTGCCGGTGAGATGGTTGCGAGCAGACGGAGGCAGAGAGAGAGTGACGCTACAGCCAAGACTACCTAACTTGTAGCAGCCAAAATGTTATTAATCATCCCATATAACAGTTTCTGTCTTGACTGGAGTAGCCTATAGCTAACTGTGCTAATTGAGGCCACATTTTGTGCATTCTACCTAACCCCATTCAGATAAAACAACAGCCTAAATGTTGGTTGCTCGTTGAGCCTACTCCTTCGCATTTCACTAACTTTTAATTCTGTCATTTTGTTCCATCTTGCATTTCACTGGTGAACTCTCACTACACTTGCTACACATTGAGCCTCTTTGCCGTTTTGATTGGCCAACAACAGCAAGATACACGTGAAGGCAACCGGACGGTTAGAAGTCTTTTTTATTGGGCGCACGTCATAAAAATTACATTGAAAAGTTTGTTTTTTTATTAAATTAATAATTTGAAATGTCATGGTATATCCTTGTATGTAACAATTTTGCGCATGGAATAGCCTTCATTTCTCAGAACAAGAATAGAGACTGGCGAGTTTCAGAAAAAAGTTATTTGTTTCTGGCCATTTTGAACCCACAAATGCTGATGCTCCAGATACTCAACTAGTCTGAAGAAAGACCGTTTTATTGCTTCTTTAATCAGAACAACAGTTCAGCTGTGCAAACATAATTGCAAAATGGTTTTCTAATGATCAATTTTAAAATGATAAACTTGGATTAGCTAACAACGTGCCATTGGAACACAGGAGTGATGGTTGCTGATAATGGGCCTCTGTATGCCTATGTAGATATTCCATAAAACAATCAGCAGTTTCCAGCAACAATAGTAATTTACAACATTAACAATGACTACACTGTATTTCTGACCAATTTGATGTTATTTCAAACACAAGGACATTTATAAGTGACCCCAAAGTTATGAACAGTAGAGTGTACTTTACTGTGTTGTACTGTACTCTACTGTGCTGTAATGTCCAAAAAAGTGAGAAATATACTCTATTATTGGTTCAGATTTGGTCTGGATCAGAGTTCATTAGAATAACAAATGGCAAGTGTGTAGAATAATCCCAAAAATGCAACAGAAAAAAGGATATTGCATATTTCTACCTTTGTGTACCTATTCAGGATACACCAGCAATAAGAGAATGGTATTAATTTCCCTAATTATGCATTTCTGTATAGTACAAATCAGGAACCCGTGATGTAATTCCGTTACCGTAATTCCAATACCGGATGTAAATCTACCTCACCTACTGTAGTTAATTCAGCACATTTTTATTTTAGTTTTACTCATAGCTGACATCCCATTATTTCTGCAGATATCTTTGAATCTGCCTACCGAGTGGCACAATGGTCTAAGGCTAGCTATGCCATGAGAGATCCTGGTTCGTGTCCAGGCTCTGTCGCAGCCGGCCGCGACCGGGAGACCCATGGGGCGGCGCACAATTGTCTCAGAGTCGTCCGGGTTAGGAGAGGGTTTGGCCGGCAGGGATGTTCTTGTCCCATCGCGCACCAGTGACTCCTGTGGAGGGCCGGGCGCAGTGCAGGCTGACATGGTCGCCAGGTGTACAGTGTTCCTCCAACACATTGGCATCTCTGGGTTAAGCGGGCATTGTGTCAAGAAGCAGTGCGGCTTGGCTGGGTTATGTTTCGGAGGACACGCGGCTCTCAACCTTCGCCTCTCCCAAGTCCATATGGGAACTGCAGTGATGGGACAAGACTGTAACTACCAATTGGATACCACGAAAAAGGGGTATTAAAAAATAATCATATCTTTGAATCTTAATTTGAAGCAGCAAGTTAACAGAAAACATGGTTGCATAACTTTCTCTTTAAAACTACCAGACTTTACATCTACACAGTTCTTCCAGTAAACGTGTCTTTATGAAACGTGTTGTGTAAATTGTTCAAAGAAGTCCTTGTGCTTAGAGTTGTACGGTTTGTTAAACTTTGAAAACAATCGTTTGTTTTTTTGGCATAATTCTAAAGTAAGTCCGTTATCGTGGAATTGCCCCCTACTATAGGCTACAACTCTTTCTCTCAGACACACACACGCTGGGGTGCACATGCAAACACACACACACACACACACACACACACACACACACACACACACACACACACACACACACACTGAAGACAAATGACAACAGGCCCTCTATCTCTGCAGGACAAAGGGCAACGTTTTGCAGGCAGTGGGGTAGGCCTATAATGGGTGGAGATGAGAATCTGGCGAGATGCGTTCATCAGCGGCGTTGAGTTAAAGTGTGTTCACACTCCACTAGTAACAAACGATTGACAGAAAAGGCCATTTGTCATTCCAGTCGGATTATTATTCAATGTTTTATTTATTTACATGATTAATTTATTGACTTATTCAAACCCCCTCGGTTACAGCCCAAGGCTATCCTTACAGATGCTAGGCATTCTTCATTTCTCTGTAAGTTTGGAACTCAAAGGAACAGTAAATAATAAACATTTCTCGAGGGAAAATGTTATGGAACAAGTTCTCTCTCACATACAGATAGACACCTTGAGCCCAATTAGACTTGGTGAGCATCTATAGAAAAACCAAGACAACGGTCCTCCGATTTTCAGTGTGT
Organism: Oncorhynchus gorbuscha; assembly: GCF_021184085.1. Taxonomy (NCBI): domain Eukaryota; kingdom Metazoa; phylum Chordata; class Actinopteri; order Salmoniformes; family Salmonidae; genus Oncorhynchus; species Oncorhynchus gorbuscha. The sequence continues at coordinate 28,437,642 of NC_060176.1, read as the reverse complement.
TCCTTCTCAGTGAGATGAACTGCAGGCCTATTAGAGTCCTGTGATGTGAGAATAGATCTGGTTTACGACTCTCAGTGCCCTCTTAGCCACCTGCTGTTGCTGCTCTCTCTGTGACTCAGAGGTGAAGAGGTGTAAGAAACAGAATTTCAGCACACTGAGGATCATCTCAGAGAATAGCTCAATTCTAGGGCCATTTTGAGCAGTTACAGAAACAGTTGTGAGAGAGGTCTAAGGTACTGCTTCTCACTGCTGGATGTGTCACTACAGAAACCCTGGTTCAAATCCAGGCTGCATCACAACAGGCAAGTCAGTGAAGAACAAATTCTTATTTACACTGACAGCCTAATCCAGACGACGCTGGGCCAATTGTGCTCCGCCCTATGGTACTCCCAATCACGGCCAGATTTGATACAGACTGAATTGAGGCTGCGCTGGCGGCAAAAAAATGGGTGGGGGTCCTAATGAAGGTGTTCCTAATGTTTGATACATTCAGTGTATATTTCAGCCAAGACGCGCTTACGCTAGTAGCAATGCTCTCCCAAACACCCGCTACTCTTGCCACCACGGCTGAAAAGAAATCTGAGGGGAATCACTGGTGTGTGTATTTAATAGAAGGAGAGAAATAGCGGGAGAGACAGCAAGAGAGAGAAAGAACGTGTTGGTGTTCGTCCATACATGCATGTGTTTGTAGACAGTGTATTAGGACACAACATAGGTTGGTGAGGAAATCCCATCCCTTTACAACAGAACAAGGCTACAGCACCTGTTCATCCCCAGACCACCTCCTCTGATCCATTCTGAACACTCACTCCCAGACAGGAATAAGGCCCTGGTGCGAGTCAGACAGCCTGGTCCTCACACATCCCTCATACACCCTGCTGAGTGTGTTACACACAACAGCAGTGTGGGTTTTAGCCATCCAGGCTAGCAGTGGAAACGGTTGGAAAGATGGTCTGTGGTGCTATGGTTGGTTAGTAGAAAAGCCAAAACTATAATATACTACTCCACCATATTAACAGTTGGGCTATTCCACAGTAAACACAACTGCAGTAAAGGAAACACTTAAAATACAGTGCGTTCATGAAAATATTCAGACCCCTCGACTTTTTCCACATTTTGTTAAGTTACAGCTTTTCTCTGAAATAAAATAGTTTTTTTCTGCATTGTCTTGGCTGTGTGCTTGGGGTTGTTGTCCTGTTGGAAGGTGAACCTTTGCCCCAGCCTGAGGTCCTGAGCAGTCTGGAGCAGGTTTTCATCAAGGATCTCTCTGTACTTTTCTTCATTCATCTTTCCCTCGATCTTGACTAGTCTCTCAGTCCCTTCCGCTGAAAAACATCCCCACAGCATGATGCTGCCACCCCCATGCTTCGCCGTAGGGATGGTGCCAGGTTTCCTCGAGACGTGACGCTTGACATTCAGGCCAAAGAGTTCAATCTTGGTTTCATCAGACCAGAGAATCTTGCTCCTAATGGTCTGAGAGTCTTTAAGGTGCCTTTTGGCAAACTCCAAGTGGGCTGTCATGTACCTTTTATCTCCACAGAGGAACTCTGGAGATCTGTCAGAGTGACCATCGGGATCTCGGTTAACTCCCTGATGATGTCCGTACTCCCCCATTTGCTCAATTTGGCCGGGCGGACAGCTCTAGGGAGAGTCTTGGTGGTTCCAAACTTCTTACATTTAAGAACGATAGAGGCCACTGTGTTCTTGGGGACCTTCAATGCTGCAAAAATATTTTGGTACCTTTCCCCACATTCCTGCAGTCAGCATGCCAATTGCACGCTCCCTCAAAACTTGAGACATCTGTGGCATCGTGTTGTGTGACAAAACTGCACATTTTAGAGTGGCCTTTTATTGTCCCCAGCACAAGATGCACCTGTGTAATGCTTATGCTGTTTAATTCAGCTTCTTGACCTGTCAGGTTGATGGATTATGTTGGCAAAGGAGAAATGCTCAATAACAAGGATGTAAACAAAATTGTGCACAAAATTTGAGAGAAATACAGTTTTTTGTGCATATGGAATATTTCTGGGATCTTTTATTTCAGCTGATGAAACATGGGACCAACACTTCACATGTTGCGTTTATATTTTTGTTCAGTGTAGTTGCCAGGGGTCTTCACTTCATCATTTTCCATTTTGTAGAATGGAAAATGATTGACAAATGTACAGTACCAGTCAAAAGCTTGGATACACCTACTCATTCCAGAGTTTTTCTTTATTCTTACCATTTTCTACATTGTACAATTATTTTACACTTGGAAGGCATCAGATGAAGCTTGTTGCAGTCTGAGTTGTTTTAGTTCAAATGTGAAACTGTTGGAGACTGAGGAGACTTGTAACATCAAGGTAGTTAACAAAATAACTTGGCTGACGCTAGCTATTTCATATTTTTTATTTACAGTACCAGTCAAATGTTTGGACACACCTACTCATTCAAGGGATTTTCTTTATTTGTATTATTTTCTACATTGTATAATAATAGTGAAGACATAACTATGAAATAACACATATGGAATCATGAAGTAACCAAAAGTGTTAAACGAATAAAAAAATTATATCAGAGATTCTTCAAAGTAGCCACCATTTGCCTTGATGACAGCTTTGCACACGCTTGGCATTCTCTCAACCAGCTCATTGAGGTAGTCACCTGGAATGCCTTTCAATTAACCGGTGTACCTTCTTAAAAGTTCATTTGTGGAATTTCTTTCCTTCTTAATGAGTTTGAACAAATCAGGTGTGTTGTGACACTGTAGGGGTGGTATACAAAATATAGCCCTATTTGTTTTTTTAAAAACAAGTCCATATTATGGCAGCTCAACTAAGCAAAGAGAAACAACAGTACATCGTTACTTTAAGACATGAAAGTCCGTTAATCTGGAAAATGTCAAGACCTTTGAAAGTTTCTTCAAGTGCAGTCGCCAAAAACCATCAAGCTCTATGATGAAACTGGCTATCATGAGGACTGCCAAATATATTTTGATTTGTTTAAAACTTTTTTGGTTACTACATGATTCCATGTGTTATTTCATAGTTTTGATGTCTTCACTATTATTCTACAATGTAGAAAAAAGTACAAATAAAATAAAAACCTTGAATGAGTAGGTGTGTCCACATTTTTGACTGGTACTGTATATATGCCTTAATTTCTCAAAAATATAAACTCTTAGCTTTCATTTTACACTCAATTTGACATCCTCCTATGAACTTCATGTTGTTGGTCATGGGTCCTTTTACATGGAAATTACCAATTACTATTATGCCGTATTTGAATCACAAATGTCATTTGACCACTACTGAACCATTGACTCATCGCTACTGAGCTTTACTGCATTGTGTAAGAGGGTGGTTGAGGAAGACTGGGTACAGTGAACAAACACACACTGGTCTTCTGGAAGGGACCATTGACCCTTCACAGGAACTCAGGAAGTGAAGGAAGGTCATCTGAGCTGTCCTTTCTGTGACAGAGCATGCCAAAATGGATGTGTGAGGAGAGGGGATAGGTTGATGAGGCCAACCAGACAATCCCCTGGTCCAGGACCAAGAGCATCCCACCAGCCCCTGCCACCTGTCCTTCACCCTCCCTCCGGGATGTGGAGTGGGGGCCTGACAGATGGTGCTGAGGGGCCAACCGGCACCAGAGTCCTGACTGGTGCTTCCCCGATCACCAATCCCCAAGCCCCAGCTCCAGTCCCAAACCCACTTCCACCCCCCTCCTCTACCTAAACCCCTAAGCCCCAGAGTTTGTCAGTGCCGCCTGGCTGGTCAAACACAGTCCCTCCCCAAAATGGCTCCCCTGTTTCCTTTCCTCTTTGCTTGGTGCATCAGCAGCTGCCTGGTCTGTTAGCAAATGTTGCTAGCTTAGCGCTAGCGACCTGAAAAGACCTCTGCTCATAGTTATCTCTAAAGGATTTCTATGCCACTGTCGCATCGCTGGTCCGTCTTTGTAATTAAATACTCAGATGGGAATTTCTGCAATGGTCACGAGAAGAGGAAGAGCTAATTCTCAAAAAAATATGGTTCCATTTGAGTGAAACGTCAATGACCATTTCCCCCAATGGAGGACACCTCCATGTAAAGCTTATTGATGATATCCAACCCAGTTATGCAATCTCCTCACTTATTTGCACTGCAGGATCTGCACAGGGGGATGGTAGATAATGAATGGGTGGATAATGCCTACAGTAGGCTCTAAATAAATCACACAAGGCTGGCCGTTTGTCATCATGCCATTCTACCTCCCTGATATTAACATTCAATTAGTTTCAGATAGTAGCAGCCGAGCGCTGTTGACACTCAGTCAATCAAAGCCTGTCAGCGACAATTCACAGCCCTCTCAACTTGCTATATCTGGGCTACAAACCAACAAGCCAAGAGTACAGCTATGTAGTAGTGTGCTGTACAAGAACGTGAAGGGGACCAATCGAGGAAGTGATTACTCTGCCTAATGGATTTGTCAACCTGCGGGTCGAAATGCAGCGTCAAAGGAATATTTCATCAGTTTGAGAAAGACAGCTCATCATTCAAATCTGATCATATGCACACCGCAAATTATCACTCAAGAGGGGAATATGGCCTAAGAGGTGAAGCATATTTCACTGGCGGCGATACCTCACCTGGGTGCTGAATGACAGAGAGGCTGTTTGCTAACTGTTGTTAGCTACAGTATGTGAATGATAATAAGCAGCATTGGCTGTCTGCAGTGAGAAAGGGAAAGCGAGACACCTAGTCAGCTGTACAACTGAATGCATTCAAATGAAATGTGTCTTCCGCATTTAACCCAACCCCTCTGAATCAGAGAGGTGCGGCGGGCTGCCATAATCGACATCTAACGTCTTCGGCGCCCGGAGAACAGTGGGTTAACTGCCTTACTCAGTGGTAGTTAGCACAGATGTTGGAGGCTGTATGAACATGTTGGCGAACCCGGGGAGAATATGACCCAGTGACCTCGGCCATATGGCCAGAACGAGCCACTGTTTCAGCAATGAGAGTCATGAGATATTAAGTGATGCAATCCTTACTTTTTTTCACCTTTATTTAACCAGGTAGGCCAGTTGAAAACAAGTTCTCATTTACAACTGCGACCTGGCCAAGATAAAGCAAAGCAGTGCGACACAGGCAACAACACAGGGTTACACATGGAATAAACAAACATACAATCAGTAACACAAAAAATCTATATACAGTGTGTGCAAATGAGGTACGATTAGGGAGGTAAGGCAATAAATAGTCATTACAATTTAGCAATTAACACTGGAGTGATAGATGTGCAGAAGATGAATGTGCAAGTAGAGATACTGGGGTGCAAAGGAGCAAAAAAATAAAAATAACAATATGGGGATGAGGTAGTTGGATGGGCTATTTACAGATGAGCTATGTACAGATGCAATGATCTGTGAGCTGCTCTGACAGCTGATGCTTAAAGCAAGTGAGGGAGACAGTCTCCAGCTTCAGTGATTTTTGCAATTCGTTCCCGTCATTGGCAGCAGAGAATTGGAAGGAAAGGCGGCCAATGGAGGAATTGGTTTTGGAGGTGACCAGTGAAATACACCTGCTGGAGCGCGTGCTACGGGTGGGTGCTGCTATAGTGACCAGTGAGCTGAGATATGACGGGGCTTTACCTAGCAAAACCTTAGAGACCTGGAGCCAGTGGGTTTGGCAACAAATATGAAGCGAGTGCTAGCCAACAAGAGCATACAGGTCGCAGTGGTGGGTGGTATATGGGGCTTTGGTGACAAAATGGATAGCACTGTGATAGACTGCATCCAATTTGCTGAGTAGAGTGTTGGAGGCTATTTTGTAAATGACATCGCCGAAGTCAAGGATCGGTAGGATAGTCAGTTTTACGAGGGTATGTTTGGCAGCATGAGCGAAGGATGCTTTGTTGCAAAATAGGAAGGAAATTCTAGATTTAACTTTGGATAGGAGATGCTTAATGTGAGTCTGGAAAGAGAGTTTACAGTCTAACCAGACACCTAGGTATTTGTAGTTGTCCATATATTCTAAGTCTGAACCGTCCAGAGTAGTGATGCTGGACGGGCAAACAGGTGCAGGCAGTGATCGGTTGAATAGCATGCATTTAGTTTTACTATCATTTAAGAGCAGTTGGAGGCCACGGAAGGAGAGTTGTATGGCATTGAAGCTCGTCTGGAGCTTAGTTAACAGTGTCCAAAGAAGGGCCAAAAGTATACAGCATGGTGTCGTCTGCGTAGAGGTGGATCAGGGAATCACCAGCAGCAAGAACGACATCATTGATGTATACAGAGAAAAGAGTCGGCCCGAGAATTGAACCCTGCGATACCCCCATAGAGACTGCCAGAGGTCCGGACCACAGGCTCTCCGATTTGACACACTGAACTCTGTCTGAGAAGTAGTTGGTGAACCAGGCAAGGCAGTAATTTGAGAAACCAAGGCTGTTGAGTCTGCCGATAAGAATGTGGTGATTGACAGAGTATTAAGCCTTGGCCAGGTCGATGAATACGGCTGCACAGTATTGTCTTTTGTCAATGGCAGTTATGATATCGTTTAGGACCTTGAGTGTGGCTGAGGGGCACCCATGACCAGCTCGGAAACCAGATTGCATAATGGAGAAGGTACGGTGGGATTCGAAATGGTCGGTGATCTGTTTGTTAACTTGGCTTTCGAAGACCTTAGAAAGGCAGGGTAGGATAGATATAGGTCTGTAACAGTTTGGGTCTAGAGTGTCTCCCCCTTTGAAGAGGGGGATGACCGCGGCAGCTTTCCAATCTTTGGGGATCCCAGACGATACGAAAGAGAGGTTGAACAGGCTAGTAATAGGGGATGCAAAAATTGTGGTGGATAATTTTAGAAAGAGAGGGTCCAGATTGTCTAGCCCAGCTGATTTGTAGGGATCCAGATTTTGCAACTCTTTTAGAACATTAGCTATCTGGATTTGGGTGGAGAAATGGGGAGGCTTGGGCAAGTTGCTGTAAGGCATAATCTATGGTAGGATGTGAATACAGTGGAGGTAAAACCTAGGCATTGAGTGATGATGAGAGAGGTTTTGTCACTAGAGACACCAATTAAACCAGGTGAGGTCACCGCATGTGTGGGAGGTGGAACAAAAGGGCATATTGAGCAGGGCTGGAGGCTCTGCAGTGAAATAAGATAATAATCACTAACCAAAACAGCAATGGACAAGACATATTGACATTAGGGAGAGGCATGCGTAGCCAAGTGATCATAGGGACCAGTGAGTAGCTAGGCAAGCTATGCCTATAGCTCACAATAGCATACTACACACTGGTAAAGCAAAGGGCACAGTGAACAAACACACACTGGTCTTCTGGAAGGGACCATTGAACCTTCACAGGAACTCAGGAAGTGAAGGACGGTCATCTGAGCTGTCCTCTCTGTGACAGAGCAGATCCTTTCAAAGATCCAAAGACTAGATCGTATTGCCTTGTGTCCGTTGTTACATACTGGCCCGATTATTTATTACAGGATCACTTAAAGCACTGTTATAGATAGGCATGTTTGCCAATTACCATGCATAACTATTTGGTTGTTCATATGAATGCCTGTGTGCTCTCTAAATGTATCTCAACATTAAGAGCCCAAGAGGCTCTTTAAAAGACCATCTAATAGGAGAATAAACACAAACATGTATGATGTAGGCTTCCCCTCCCATCTCGTCCATCCCCACATCTTAACTCATTAGGCTGCTATTACCCTTAACAATAGACCATACAGAAGCACATACGATCACAACAAACATGTCTCATTATCCTGGAAGAGAACACACACTAAACCAGTCTCAAAACACGTTTAATGAGCAGCACAATCTAGCCTACAGAGCAGAGTAGATGCATTAGCAAACATAACCAAAGGGTTTGATTGGGCAATTAGGCTGTGTCTGAATACCCATACTTGCGTTCTAAATAGTAGGCTTTTTTTTGGTGAGCAAAAAAAGAAAATTAGCCTAGAAACCATGTCAGGATTTTGTGTGTGTTCATTCAAAAAGCTAGCCTGTATTCTGCTCTCAGATGTCAGGGCTGCAATAGGGAAAGACAGCCTAAACTTCAGCTGTGGAAACTCTCAAAGCAAATATATTATTTAGCTTCCCTCTGTTATGTGAATAAAGCAACAACAACGACAAAAATCACCCTTGTAGAGCAAGATCGTTTACACTTTACAGTATGATCAAAATGACATTTTATTACGTTGACACCTGGATTTGTTTAATGGGGATGTTTGGCTTCCCATGCTCCTCCATCAAAATGTCTCACTCTAAAGTGCTACCAATATGAAACCATTATACTGTGTCTTGGTTTGCACTATCAGTGAACTAAAGTCAACACCTCAACAGCATATGCTCTTTTTTCCCCTCGGCATAACGCTGATCCTATAAATCAAACAGTTTCCACAGAAACCCTGTGTGAGGGCAGAATGTAAATCAAGAGAGACATTTTTTTGAATAACCTTGAAGAAACGGGTTTGTAGAGCTCTCCCGAGAACTCCATGTGAGGCACAGAGGTAGACATGTTAGGAAATGCCAACGTATACTTCGAACCTCGTTAGTCAAAGATCAGCAAACAGTTCCTTCGACTGCTCTGGCAGTTCTCCAATAAATCCACCAGCCAAGTGCCTTGTTCAAACACTGAGCTCTCGCAGGCGTTTGAACTTGATTTTCAGACCTGAAATCACTCTGACTCAGACTCAATTCACAGGGGCTAAAAGCACACTGAAAAGACCAGTGTGCACGACGCTGAAGTTGAATCTGTGATGACGCGGCTCGACACGGTTGAGCTCTCTGCAGTAGCTGAGTATAGCAGGAAAGGCAGACTGGCACCATCCATGCTACTCTGAATAACTTTTAGGGGGCTAAACAAACAAATGGTGTGCTTAGAGTTCCTTAAGTCCCATACCTTTCAAGGCCAAATCACAACATGAATATTACATTTAATCAGACTCTTGCCATGTTGAGGACACACTTAAATCACACAACCCACACGGATGCGCATTGGGCACCCAAACACACACTCATTCGGCACACTTTACCATGGTCTAGGAAAACAAAAATGTCTTCCCTATATCTAGACTACATCTTTGTTTTTCATTACTATATCCCAAGGACTCCCCCCTAATTCAATGAATGCCAATGCACCACATTCCCAACGATCACCCCACAGGATCTCTTTGAGCATTGCTTCAGTTGATTAGATCAACGCACTCCCAGTCCTTTCTCATGTAATACTCCGCTTTGCCATGTATCCAATGATTGCCACTCAATGAACATTAATATTCCGAGGGGTGAGACACATACGCCGAGGCAGAATCTACAAAGTGAACAGAATCCAATTACCTCAACCAGGGGGTAAGTATCTGGTTGTGGATCTGGAGCTCACACAGCCCAGGTAATTGGAGGGACACTAAGGCGTGCTACACAGGAACCTGAAATAATTCCTCAACAATGGGATCCCACCGCTCACATCCCTACCTTGGTGCTTTAAATGTATTCAAGACCGTCCATGAACCATCTGGCTCTATCTAGCAGGCTCTCAGTCCAGCTAGCCTCCCAGGAGATACCAAAAAGTCTCCTCTCATGGCCGTCTTATCTTGCATTGATGACATTGCCAAGTTGGTGGCTGAGACACGGATAGAGGAGGTATCAGTTTTACAGACAGCACATGACACATGTCGATACCACATCAGGCATTCAGGAGACAAAAACACCTATTATGAGCAGAATCACAGGAAATAGTGGTGTGGAGGCTGTGCTTTGGCAAAGTGTGTGGGGTTGTATCCTGCCTGGTTGGCCCTGTCCCGGGGGTATCGTCAGACGTGGCCACAGTGTCTCCCAACCCCTCCTGTCTCAGCGTCCAGTATTTCTGCTGCAATAGTTTATGTGTCGGGGCTAGGGTCAGTCTGTTATATCTAGAGTATTTCTCCTGTCTTATACTGTGTCCTGTGTGAATTTAACCTCCACCGGAACAGTGTCCCTATACCGGGACGGTTGAGCTAACATGCCCTAATGCAATTAGCATGACGTTGTAAGTAACAAGAATATTTCCCAGGACATAGACATGTCTATATGGGCAGAAAGCTTAAATTCTTGTTAATCTAACTGCACTGACCAATTTACAGTAGCTATTACAGTGACAAAACACCATGCTATTGTTTGAGGAGTGCACAACAACAACAAAAACTTATCACGGCAAATGGTTTGATAGATTCACCTCAAGGTAAATAATGTGCTTACATTCAGTAATCTTGCTCTGATTTGTCATCCTGAGGGTCCCAGAGATAAAAATGTAGCATAGTTTCATTTCAAATGTAGGAACTGGCCATCTAGATGTGTGAAAGTTGGTGTATAAGCTAATGATCCATAATGTATGACATTCCTGGGAGTGTGTAAACTTAAAATGTTGTATTACCATATAATATTTGTATGTTCTCTATAGTTATGTACTTGAAAATGTATCAATTGACCAATTCGGCACATTTGGGCAGACTTGATACAAAATATTGTCCAGTATTGCAATGCTCCACTGGACCAATCTGAAACTTTGCACACACACTCTAAATTGTGCCTAAACTGCAATATTATACGATGGCCTTTCCCTTGCATTTCAAAGATGATGGAACAAAAGAAATGTGAAAATGCATGTTTTTTTGTTTGTATTATCTTTTACCAGGTCTAATGCGTTATATTCTCCTACATTAATTTCACATTTCAACAAACTTCAAAAAGTGTTTCCTTTCAAATTGTATCAAGAATATGCATATCCTTGCTTCAGGTCCTGAGCTACAGGCAATTACATTTAGATTTGGGAATGTAATTTTAGGCAAAAATTGAAAAAGGGTCAGATCCTTAAGAGGCTTTAAGTTTGCTCCCTCTAATTCTCTCTCTCTCTCTCCCTCTCCCTCTCCGAGGACCTGTCCTGGGACCATGCCTCAGGACTACCTGGCCTGATGACTCCTTGCTGTCCCCAGTCCACCTGGTCGTGCTGCCTGTGGCTATGGAACCCTGACCTGTTTACCGGACGTGCTACCTTGTCCCGGACCTGCTGTTTCAACTCTCTCTCTCTACCGCACCTGCTGTCTCTAACTCTGAATGCTCGGCTATGAAAAGTCAACTGACATTTACTCCTGAGGTGCTGACCTGTTGCAACCTCCACAACCACTGTGATTATTATTAATTGACCCTGCTGGTCATCTATAAACATTTGAACATCTTGGCCTTGTACTGTTACAATCTCCACCTGTCACAGCCAGAAGAGGATTTCGCCACCCCTCAGAACCTGGTTCCTCTCTAGGTTTCTTGCTAGGTTCCAGCTTTTCTAGGGAGTTTTTCCTAACCACCATGCTACAACATCTGCATTGCTTGCTGTTTGGGGTTTTAGGCTGGGTTTCTGTATATCACTTTGTGACATTGGCTGATGTAAAAAGGGCTTTATAAATATATTTGATTGATTGAATTGCCATGGCAACAACACAGAAATCTAGGCCTCGTTTGCTAAAATAGACCAAATTAGTAACTTGTTCTTATCCACAGTCCATCAGCGCTGTTTTTGTTTTCTTATGTGGTGCTCACTGTGGCACTTGGCATCTGAGAGATGCAGCAGTCTGGAAAATTGGAAAACAGCAGCTGGGATTTCTGTCCCGTCAATTAATATTTGTGCTCTAGAAAATCAGAGGTGATGAATTTAACACACTTGATCAAATCGATCATTTTAGTGGACAGAGAGAAAGAGAATAAAGAAGAAAACACAAGAATACACATTCATTTTAACCTAGCCAGTCCTCAGACTGCTGGAGAGATAATGCTGCAATTCCTCAAATATGAGAGCTTCAAGATCTCTTGCATCCCTATTTTTGGCAAAGAACCAAATGTGCCTGCCTGTGATGGAACTCTTGCATGTAGTACCCTTCCTAGGGCAGCCATCCTCTCCGGTCTCCACAGCTGCTCAGAGTATGTACCACACACTTAACCAAATGAGAAAGGAAAAAGGGTTCCCCCAAATGACTTCCTGTTGAAAACGGAGAAGGACAAACACTGATGAGGGTCTCGAAGCCTCGATTAGTTCAGCATGCCAGAGTGTCTGAGGGTGGAGGGATGGAATTCAATCCAACTCCACATCCAGATGAAAAGTAATCTGAGTCAACACAGAGATTTATTTTGCCCACACAGGATCAGTGATTGGGGCCTCCCATCCACCCTTCCAGGAGTCATTAGAAGGCATTGGTGCAGGCATACATCACAGGAGCTGGGGGTGAGAGACTGACAGGGGCTGTAGCAAGGGGTGTATTACTGAGAAAAATAGTGGGTCTTACTAGGAGTATTCCATACCGTACGTGACATGAGGGGTGTTGGACCCATTTGTCCCGTCCCACTCTCAACTACATGGTAGATGAAGATTGCTACCGGCTCCATACCCCAGTGAGTTCTACCCCCCATCACCATCACCCTCTGTCAGAGGACAAAGCAGATGGAGGATATGCTTCCCTCCCTCTCCCCTTCTACCTCAAAATGGACACAAAGCACACGCACGCACCCATGCATACTAATATCATTGTAGCTATCACAATACAAGTTCCTCTTATTAAACATGGGGGGGCTTTCCTTGCTCTTGTTGGTTTTTCAAATAGCACTTATGCAGATGGGAGAACCCTCTGGCTTGGTGAGAAGGTCAATGATGCACCATAAGCATTCAAATGCATTCAGTCACTGGCAGTTATAATGTCTAACGTCAATTTTTTTCTGGTGCTGGTGGTGCCCACATGCATTTCTAAGCAGCCATAAAAGACATACATGCATCAATACACAAGTCAATTAAGCCCCAGTTACAGCTGATGCCACCATTGGGCCAGATGGTATGGGACATCCTCTGCGACAGCCAATCATAAATCACAGCACTTAGGGGTGGGGTTGCCCCCGGAGAAAGGCTCTGTAAGACTCTAACCTTGTCTAAGTATAGTCACATAAGATACATCTCAGATTGATATGGTCATTGGATAGGGCTGGGAATTGCCAGGGACTTCACAATACGATATTATCACAATACTTACAGTTCCTTCAGAAAGTATTCATACCCCTTTGACTTTTTTCACTTTTTGTTGTGTTACAAAGTGGGATTAAAATTGATTTGTAAAAATACTCAAGAGTGGAAGAAAAATTCCAACATTTGTTAAGAATTAATCAAATAAAAAAACAGAATACATTGTGATTAGATAAGTATTCAATACGTGTTAGAATCACTGTTGGCAGCAATTACAGCTGTGGGTCTTTCTGGGTAAGTCTCTAAGAGCTTTCCACACCTGGATTGTGCAACATTTGCCCATTTTTCTTTTCAAAATTCTTCAACCTCTGTCAAATTAGTTATTGATCATTGCTAGACAACCATTTTCAGGCCTTGCCATAGATTTTCAAGCAGATTTAAGTCAAAACTGTAACTCGGGCCACTCAGGCATATTCCCTGTCTTATTGGTAAGCAACTCCAGTGTATATTTGGTCTGAACCAGAGTGAGTCCATGCAACTTATTATGTGACTTAAGCACATTTTCACTCCTGAACTTATTTAGGCTTGCCATAACAACGGGGTTGAATACTTATTGACTCAAGACATTTCAGCTTTTCATTTTTAATTAATTTGTATAAAAAAAAATATATATATATCTAAAAACACAATTCCACTTTGACATTATAGGGTATTGACAAAAGAAAATCTGCATTTAATCCATTTTAAATTCAGGCTGTAACACATTTTGTTTTTGAAAAAGTCAAGGGGTGTGAATACTTTCTGAAGACACTGTAGTATTGCGATTCAATACTGTGATTTTATTGCAATTCCATGGTCCAAACATATTGCTCACCATATGTCTGCTGCAGAGATGAGAGCCATGAGATAACAAGTTTTGATCAGTCATGGGAAAAAAAGTGCTGAAAACAAATTGTCTCCCTATTTAAAAAGAAGATGGAGAAGAAATTATGAAGGAAAAACACTGGAGTTTTGGTGCAGGTACAGCCAACTAGCAAAAACATTTTATTGAGATATTGTCAAAACGATACGATACTATATATCGTCAAAAATAATATCCCGACACGTAACTCTAATTATTTTTTCCCACATCACTATCATTGGATGATGTATCATTTTTCCTTTGCTGGATCAGGATACAAGCAATATTCAGAGCTGCAAACACCAACACTTTCTACCCAACAATGCACCTACTGAAAAGTTTTTTAAAAATTAAAAAAATTGAGATTTTCTCATATGACTTCCTCTGAGCTCAAGTCAAAAGGTACAGACATTTAGCAGAGATCTGAAAGGGAGATTGGGCGAAAAGAGAGGTTTGGTCACTCACCCTTTTCTGGTCTTCCAGGCCGTGCATCACAGGTTTCCTCCTCTGGTGATGCTGTGGGGATGCTTCTGCTCCTGATTCCATTTTCTCTTCCTTCTACAATATCCAACTGTCCCTTCTTTGTTCAAAAATATCCTCTCCAAGAAACAAAAATACTTGCTTATTCCAAAGTCCTTCAAACCCTCCCCCCACTCTTTCATCCAAAATCACTATTGGTCCAACAACTTTGTGTGAGAGAAAAAAACACCCAACAAGCTCATGGGGGTATGTCCTGGGTGGAGCTAGCTCAGTCAGTTATGTCTTCACTCCATGGCGCTCGGCTGCAGTTTTTAGCCCACTGAGGCTGACCCAGACTGAACATCAGGGGATAGAAGCAGGGGCCCTGAGATCCGGTGCCCCAGAACCATGGTGGCCCTCTCTCCTCAAGCCTTCACCCAGAGCGAAAACCTCTAATCTCCTCCCTGGATATGATCATGGCTCCCTATTCACACAGGGCCAACATTCCTCCATTGTAAAATCACTGGAAGGATTCCAGTTTCGAAACCCCCCAGTTTGTAAAAACAAAAATATAAGAGATTAGGAGAAAAATGGAATACCACTGATGCTGTTTCAAATTCACAGGCCCCTGAAGAGTCTGGTATCCTGATTGGGAGCAGGTGCGTGTGTGTGTTTTAGAAAAAGAAAACAGAGTTAAATTGAAGTTACGGTGTCAAGAGGGGTTGAATTTTTGGGGCATCTCAAGAGCCCTGTAAAGTCTGCTGGATTAACCTGTGATATAGTCACCAAACTATTCCCATTGCACAACTGGATGGGTCAAAAGAAAAGTTTAACCAGGCTGCCAATTAGACAACAGCATGGAACAATATTCTACAGCAGGGATGAAATGGCCCCTTTTTATTTAGGAACTCAGAATAGTAGAATACACAATGTGCCTTTTTGAAATGTGGTTCTTTTTACATCCATCACTGACCTTCATTCAATTAGCATGTCAGCAAAAAATATTGATTGGTAAATTAGTCTTGCAAGCTATGTGAATGTGTTGTAATCATGATTGAATTGGCAAAATGAATAGAATTGCATGAAAATAGTTATAAAATTGTAATATTTTCTCTCAGTCCCATGGCAAAATGTGTAGAATAGCAGAACACTTGCTTTAAAAGTGCAACATTTTCTCTACGCCCCATGGCTTAATGTGTAGAATTGCAGGAAATGAACTATAAAACTTGACATTGTTTTCTCTCTGCATGTGTGGGTATGGATGTCAGTACACAGACCGGTGAGTCACTGTGGACACTTGTGACTAGTTCAGCTGTTTTTGCGGCCACCACCCCATCAAAATCGCCCATTATGTTACTTGCAAATGTATAGGCTACATGCACTCAAGTATTGATGATACGTTGGAATTTATCTTGAAGAATACGCAATAATGTCAGACAATAAAGTGTCAATGATATGAATACTATACTTATACTACATTGGAAGTAAGTGCATAAATTGCTGACAAGAAATCAAATAAGGCTGGTAGGCTACTAACTGAGGTCTAGGCTGGATACCTTAGAATGTTATATAAAAATGTTAAAAAACATAATGCATGAGTTTTCAGTTTTTCAGTATGAAATGGCAGGTTCTCGAGCTCGAGCTTCATATAAACCAAAAGTAAGAGTTGTATTGGGCATGTGCATAGTGCGTAGCATGAGCAGAATGCAATAGTTATATAGTGTATTAAACTAACGATTGTAGCTAAATCAGTTATGCAAAGCGAGCCCTCAGCAATTTCTGCACAAACACTTCCAAATAATAAACACAAAACATACAAGAAGCATATCAATGATGGTATATCACCCTGCAGAAATCCTGCTAAGGCAGGTGCTGCATTTCCTTTACTCTGACATGGGGTCGCTCACCAAAATTAAAGGTGGAAAATAAACTATGGAAAGCTGTTGAAATAGACGTAACCTAACTAAAAATCTTTTTTTTTAATAGATGGAATTTAAGTAAAATGTTAGGAGTATATACTCACCCAACACATCAGCAGCGAATGTAGTGTTTCCCTTCAAGGACGAACTGCTCCCTACAGCACGTCACTCGCTACCTTCCCTTCTTTCCCTTCCCTTCTTGAACAGCCAGTGCATGCTTCGCTTTGCTCAGCAAAGTCCCACTCTCTCCTCAATCGATAACATCACGTCACATCACTGGACCCGCGCGCCCAATGCGCCCAGCGTTTTCTTCACCAGCTCCCCTGCGCCATCCGTTTCCATGGATACTGACAGATAGAATGGTTTTGGTGACACCTAGCGACATTGTATCGAATGTCTCATGCCGAGAGCCAATCTGTGCAAATTGTATCACAAATTGTATCTCCCAGTCTCCCTCTGAGTAAATGCACAAAATAAAACACCAATCCCAATGAATCGTTAAAAAATGACATTGGTGCCATAACGTTTTAGTATTTTATGGTGATATATGTATGATATACTTTTTACGTCGTTCATTTTTTTCTCCAACAAATTGAAACGGCATGTTATTGTCTGCTAGTCTGCATGTATCCATGATATGGTAACATTTTACAGAATGGCTACATCGATATGGTACTAGAAACTATGGTATTATTATATAAGTATATTGTGGGTACTTTATATTAGAGATTGGTGGGCTCATTGTAACAGCTGGAATGGAGTTTTGGAACGGAGTCAAACATGTGGTTTCCTTATTGCAAAAATCGCTGAAGTTGGAGACTTATCTCCCTCACCAACTTCAAACATCTGCTATCTGAGCAGCTAACCGATCGCTGCAGCTGTACATAGTCTATTGGTAAATAGCCCACCCATTTTCACCTACCTCATCCCCATACTGTTTTTATTTATTTACTTTTCTGCTCTTTTGCACACCAATATCTCTACCTGTACATGACCATCTGATCATTCATCACTCCAGTGTTAATCTGCAAAATTGTAATTATTCGCCTACCTCCTCATGCTTTTTGCACACAATGTATATAGACTCCCCTTTTTTTCTACTGTGTTATTGACTTGTTAATTGTTGACTCTATGTGTAACTCTGTATTGTCTGTTCACACTGCTATGCTTTATCTTGGCCAGGTCGCAGTTGCAAAATTAGAACATGTTCTCAACTAGCCTACCTGGTTAAATAAAGGTGAAATAAAAAATAATAAAAATGTCTGAGGTGTTTGACTCTGTTTTAAAACCCCATTCCAGCCATTACAATGAGCCCGTCCTGATATAGATCCTCGAACCAGGCACCTTTGCCGTATATTCGTGTTTTCTTCTTCGCCAAAATCAGAGGAAAAATAAACTATGGAGACATGTTGAAATAGACGTAGCCTAATTTAATGGTTGCCAAAATTGAATTGGCTTTATGCCAAGTTTCTGGCAAGATATCCGTGCAGCGTTTAATGTAAACTCGTGGGATCAGGCGTTGTGTGAGTAGTTTCAAATTGTGATGGTTGGCTCTATCCCGTCGGGGGAGTTCTGGGCGTTCTGTACGCGTGAAACTAGGCGGGACAAATGAAATGGTCCTCAAATCAACGTATTTTACTCATTTGGGTAGGACTTCAGGGCAAAAGTCCTTTTGGCTCTCCTTTTACACCGTTAGTGTTGAATTAGCTGATCGTCTGGTTCCGAAATTGCATGGGGACATTGACAACTTTTCATTTTTTTTTCAAGATATTAGGATTGTTTTGTCAGCCAATAGCAAAGCACACGTTTATTACCAATGCCTTTAGCTGCTTGACTTTGCAAGGGGATGCAAACAAGAATTTGAGAGTGGCACAAATGTAACCTGTGCTATAGGGTAAGTAACTACATATTTTGTGTTCATCGTTTCTCTTTATGGGACTGTGATTGTCAGTCAGATCTTATTCCCCATCTTTAGCTAGCTAGCAACTGTACTGTACACCATTTGTTGGAGTCTAGTTAACCCGCGCCTTACTGTACGTAACTAGCTGGTCAGCTAGCTATTACTATCCAAATTGCATGGTATCTCATGTAAATAAATGTGCATTTGTAGTTTCTAACATTTAACACACTTCTTATGAAGTATTAAGGCGCGTATTTGTGACTTATAGCTAGCAAAAATGTAGCTGTTTTTGGAAGACGTAGTTATAGCTAGCGAGCCAGCTTTTTAGAAAAGGGTGCAGTGGTAGCATTGACCCGCGCTCGCAAAGCTCATTAGCTGGCCAACAAACTAGTTGGAAAGCGATAGAATTTGTTCTGCCCAGCCTTTATTAACGTGTAACAACATTTTGTTACGCAAATGTATTCCTGCGGACTTGCTTTCGTGCACTATAAGCTATGTAAAGTAGCACAAATGACCCGTGTATGTCACATTTCAATGTTCCGGGTTGTGTCACTGGAATGTCTGCACATTCCGCGCCAATATTTAAAAAAAATATTTACCTGCGCGGGACGGTCCGAATTCGATTCAGGTCATCGCCCGCTTCATTCTTACTGGTTACTTGACGCAAAATAGGCGTGTCGTTGAAGCGGTTTTGCTTGATCATTCGACGGAGTGCATGTCAGTTACCGCCAAGCGTTAACTGTGATATTTTGATTCGATTCGATTTTTAATATTAATCTATTTAAAATCAACCTAGAGGCACGGTATTATTTGGTAAATGTGATTGAATTAGAAGCGTAGCTGCTGGCTATATCGTTAGTATGTTAACACCGAAGAAATATAATGCAGTTAAGAAACGGTAACTAAGCCTATAACGTTTTGTGAAACTTGGATTGAGTGCATCAAATACATTGGTTTGCTTGCTAACGTTAACTGTTATTGATCTAACTAGCTAGACACTGCTTTTTTTGTTAGCACATTTCAGTCTTACATTCTTTATTTTAAATTGAAATTTAGTTGGAAAATGTCGAGCACTTCACCGGAGTCCCAGTATCTGAGACATAAAACTCAAACCACCACCTCTAATCACAAGGTTAGTAATAGCTAGCTACTACATGTTTCTGTTGATTTTTAAATCCAGGTTACCATCTTATTGTTTATGTAGTAGTTAATATGCTGTATATGTATGTTCAAGGGTATTTGACTGACTGTTACATAACGAACTCTAACCGTGACATCCAGTGATCCTTAAATAATCTTTGCTATTTACTTTGTCCAACAGGGGAATGTCTTTGCAGAGCCACAAGCACTGACAAAAACACCAAGGAAAGCATCTACCCAAGGCACTGTGCTAACAGAGATTCAATCCAACATGGGACCCCTTGTGACCCCAACTAAAGGAAGGGAGACTGGGACTGGTGAGCCTTGGACCCCAACCTCCAATTTGAAAATGCTGATGAGCGCTGCCAGCCCTGAGATCAGGAACAGAGAGAAAGAGCTGTGTATGGACTCTGAGGGAGGGGATGCCATGGTAAAATAATACACGCACACAAATGAGTCTGCAGCTAAGACCTTAGAAATGTATTGATTGCCTGTTTGATCTTTTTCCTATTCACCCGTAGGACCACGAGCTTGGAGAGGAAGGGGAGAAACAGATCAGCAGAAAAGAGAAGAGTCTGGGTTTGCTCTGTCACAAGTTCCTGGCCCGCTACCCTGATTATCCCAACCCTGCCCTCAACAACGACATCAGTCTGGATGACGTTGCCACAGAGCTTAGTACGTCCTGTTTTACTTATGTCTCTCCACTGTCTTTATTCCCATTTTCTTCTCAGAATAAAGCTGTGTTACCCTTATATTTTCATTTTTATTTTTATTTTATTTTTTAGAATACAATAAATACAGCATGTATGCCCTAAGTTGAGGCCTATATGTTGATACTGTAAATAAGACGTTGCAAACTAGAGACAAACAGTATACAAACAAGACCACTTTACTCCTGTTCATTCAACTCACATTCTCTCTTCTCTGGCCGAACAGATGTGGAGCGCAGGCGCATCTATGACATCATGAATGTGCTGGAGAGCTTGCACATGGTTAGCCGGTTAGCCAAGAATCGCTACACGTGGCACGGGCGCGCTAACCTACCACAGACCCTGGCCAAGTTGCGGCAGGTGGGCGAGGAGCATCGCTACGGGCAACAGATGCAGCAGATCCGCCAGCGCAGCCTGGAAAAGGAGTTGGACTCGGACGGTGAGGAGAAAGAGAACGAGGAGGTGGAGGGAGGAGAACAGAGCCAGAAGGAGATGTTCTTTGTTGAGCTTCCTGGGGTGGAGTTTAAAGCAGGTGAGTGAGAGGCCAGGATTAACCTCAATTGATTAAGATATATTAATACAATTGTTCGTAATATGTAGCATGCAATTGATTGACCCTGTACGGCAAGGATTTTGTAGAAAAAGGTTTCCCCTGTAGATATTTCTTGTTTTAGTCGGCTGAACTGAGTGACCATGGTCTTGGCTATGCAATAATCTTGCTATTATTCACCTGTGTTCTCTCCAGCCTCAGTGAACAGCAGGAAGGACAAGTCTCTGAGGGTGATGAGCCAGAAGTTTGTCATGTTGTTCCTGGTGTCCACACCTCGGGTGGTCAGTTTGGAGGTGGCTGCCAGGATCCTCATTGGAGAGGACCAGGTGGCTGACCAGGACAAGAGCAAGTTCAAGAGTGAGTGTTGAGCCTTTAAGGGCAAAACAGTCCTTCATGCCTCTGGCACAACCTGTGGAAGTCTGTATATAACAGAATTAATAACTAGCAAATCTGTTCTCTCAGCCCATTTTTAGCTAGGATACACAAGCTTTGTCATACAAGTTGAGTGTGTAGTTGGCGCAATAAGTAAGATTCTGCACACTTAGATGCTCCCTCAAGTGCTTTAAGACCTTAGGGACCTCATCTAGTGATGATGAGTAATGTCTGAATGTGTGTCTGTGTGTTTGCAGCTAAGGTCCGCAGGCTGTATGATATAGCCAACGTGCTGCGGAGCCTGAAGCTGATAGAGAAGGTCCATGTGACAGAGGAGAAGGGGAGGAAGCCTGCCTTTAAATGGACTGGCCCTGAGGACTTCCCCAGTGTGAAGGGTAGGCACTCATCAGAACACACTGTCTTCCCAATAATACTTCACTTGAAGGGGTTACCATACATAATAACACTATCACAAGGCCTTGATTTCAACATGATATAGAAGTACCCTGTGCCATTGAAGCTATGCTGAACTTTTGCTATAGAAGTTAGTGGTTTATATGAACTTTGTGAGTCAGACACTATGTTACCATTTAACCTGTAATGGTGTCGAACCTGCCTCTCCCATTCACCAGACAAAATCTTGTGTTTCAATTCACACATAGAGACCACTGCCACTACAGCGACTGCCAAGAGAAAACCCGAGTCTCGTACCTCAGTAGACAACTGTGCCAAAAATCTCTTCTCCTCTCCGAGGAGTAAACGCAGCTTCACCCGCCACCCCTCCCTCATCAAACTGGCCAAGAGCATCCAGGAAGACCGGCGCAAGATCAACTCAGCCCCCACCAGCCCTATCAAGAGTAAGTCCTGGGAGATATTTAGATAGAGTCTGGGATATTATTCAGATGTTTTTACTGAGAGTTGGGTGTGTAAATTAGCTTCTGTTTTTCTTTTCAGATGATTCCTCGAGCAGTGAGTTCTTTCCCACCAAAATGGCCCAACTAGCGGCCATCTGTAAGTTCCAGCTTGACCAGCAATCAAACAAGTAAGTGCTGCCTGATTCTCATTGGTGGCAGGGTAGCCTAGTGGTTAGAGAGTTGGTCTAGTAACCGAAAGGTTGCAAGTTCAAATCCCCAAGCTGACATGGTACAAATCTGTCGTTCTGCCCCTGAACAGGCAGTTCCTAGGCCGTCATTGAAAATAAGAATTTGTTCTTAACCTCTTGCTCCTACCTGACACGCAGGCGTCCCATCTAGACATCTGGAAATGCAAATGCGCTACGCTAAATGCTAATAGTATTAGTTAAAACTCAAACGTTCATTAAAATACACATGCAGGGTATTGAATTAAAGCTACACTCGTTGTGAATCCAGGCAACAAGTCAGATTTTTCAAATGCTTTTCGGCGAAAGCGTGAGAAGCTATTATCTGATAGCATGTAACACCCCAAAAGACCCGCAGGGGACGTAAACAAAGTAATTAGCATAGTCGTCGCTATACAAACCGCACAAATAAAATATAAAACATTCATTACCTTTGACCATCTTCTTTGTTGGCACTCCTAGATGTCCCATAATCACTATTGGGTCTTTTTTTCGATTAAATCGGTCCATATATAGCCTAGATATCGATCTATGAAGACATTTAAGACTGTGATAAACGGGGGAAAAAATAGCGTTTCATAACGTAACGTAATTTTTTTAAATTAAAAAGTAGACGATAAACTTTTACAAAACACTTCGAAATACTTTTGTAATGCAACTTTAGGTATTAGTACACGTTAATAAGCGATAAAATTCATCAGGAGGCTATGTAAATTCTATAGGTGTCCGTCTGGAAAAAAATGTCCGGATATTTCTCAGCCAAAACATCCGGAGGGAATCGGTTCCCTTGATTCGGTTTGACCAAGAATCAAAGCTGAAACAAATGACAAGACTCTAGACATCGTGTGGAAGCTGTAGGTACTGCAACCTCGGCCTCATTTAATTCGGTTCTTCTTGAACAATTCCTGGAAGTGGCGCATGGATATTTATTTCCATTTTCGGTGATCAGATTTTCCTGCACTTTTCGATGAAACGCACGTTCTGTTATAGTCACAGCAGTGATTTAACCAGTTTTATAAACGTCTGAGTTTATCCACACATACTAATCATATGCATATACTATATTCCCGGCATGAGCAGCAGGGCGCTGAAATGTTCGAAAAAGTAGGGGGTAGGAGTAGCAGGTTAATAAGCAATCAAATTGATCACGAGGCGATGTATATTCTTTAGCTGTCCGTCTGGAAATAATGTCCGGGTAAATCTCAATCAAAATATCCGGTCGGAGACCTGAAGAAATGGCTTGTCTCTTCTTCGTTTGACCAAGAAACAAAGCCTAGGCAAATGACAAGACTGTTGACATCGTGTGGAAGCTGTAGGTATTGCAACCTCGGCCCCATTTATTGTGGTTCGCCTTTATGAATGGGTTGAAGTGGCGGATGGATATATATTTCCATTTTCAGTGATCAGATTTTCCTGCACTTTTCGATGAAACGCACGTTCTGTTATAGTCACAGCCGTGATTTAACCAGTTTTATAAACGTCTGAGTGTTTTCTATCCACATATACTAATCATATGCATATACTATATTCCTGGCATGAGCAGCAGGGCGCTGAAATGTTGCGCGATTTTTAACAGAATGTTCGAAGGAGTAGGGGGTAGCAGTAACAGGTTAACTGACTTGCCTGGTTAAATAAAGGTTAAAATAAAAAATTGCGCTATCGTATCCTTTGTTCTTCTAAATTAACCAGAAATGTTGTACGTTTCCTTGTTAACCTCAACTCAGATGTTTACAATGAGTCTTTTCCCATTCCAGGGTTGTTGACAGGACACCGAAGTCTGCCGTTACTGTGACTGAGGCACTGCCAGCTCATCAACAGAAAGCTGCTAAAAAGCCAGGAGCTCCACAGCCCCCAGTATTAACACCCACAGAAGCCCGTGCCAGCACTGTCCACCTCACCCCATGGGCACAGTTCACCCCCCAACCTACTGGGGCAATGTCCTTCCACCCTGCCCAGTGTTCACCCCTCATCCCTATGCTGCTGCCCCAACACCAGGGAGGCGGTCCCTATGCCATCTACATGCACCCCTCCTCCTTAAGGCCACACCCCCTAACCAGGCCTCAGCCAACCAGCCTCGCTGTGCGCTCTATGACCTTCGAGGATAAGACGGGGCGGAGCCCGAGTGATGTCACAGTGCAAGGCCACTCGTCTGCTACGAACAAGCTGCCAACCAGCAGCCCCTCGGCATTAAAACGTGTGTGTTCAGAGAGAACTTCAGAGGAAAGCCCCTCCAAGGCCAAGAGGATTGACCCTAGCACCAGGGTAAGACCTGTTCTTTACACGCTACTTCTGCCTCTACGCAGCTCAGTTGTACCTACTTTGACCAGAATGTGAGGTGACTTGTCACTAGTAGAGAACTTTGGCAATGACATACAAATAAAGAAGCCTGATAAATAGTTATAGCAACAGTCATACCAAGCTAACCCACCTCTCTTTCTCTCCTCCAGGACACGTCTCCTAAGCTGTGTGAGATCCTCCAGGCTCGTCTAAAGGCGCGTCGCGGGGGTCTCGTCTCCAGCCGTCCATCACCCCGAGCCCTCCACCTGGACCCAGAGTTTGTCAACACCCCTGGGAGCTCAGTGGCCGTCGCAGCCAATCAGACACTGGAGCAGAACCTGGAGACCTTCCTGGAGAAGGAGGAGAAGGTCGCAACCTCAGACAGCGAGGCAGGGCTCACGCCGGTCAGAGCTGTTCCACTGAACCATCAACACCTACACACAGAGGTAAACACACACACACACACACATAGCTAAAATACCGATACTGGTAATACCAGAAAACACTTGGCTTTAGCTGTTGTGTGTGTACAATATCTTTGGATGATGTATAGGGATGTGCATCTTTCCCTTTCAACAATATTTTAGATTCACGGGCTCCAATACGATACAGGAACGTTTTAGTTTGAAACAATTAGAGAACGAATCAATGCGATACGATTCAATGCAAACATTTGTTGCATAAACACATTCATTTTTAAAAAATTTAAAAATATTATGTTTGTCACCTGCTCCAAATACAACGGGTGTAGTCTTTACCATGAAATGCTTGCTTACAAGCCCTTCCCAACAATGCTAAGTTTAAAAATAGTAACACAAGGAATAAAATACACAAAAATGGAGCAATACAGAGAGTACTGGTACCAGATCAATATGCAGGGGTACGAGGTAGATATTTACACGAAGGCAGGGTAAAGTGACTCGGCGTCAGGATGGATAAGAGTCAAATAAGAATGGAGTATCAGCAGAATATAAACGCGTGTTTGTATTGTGGGTGTGCGCGTGTGTGTTATGTACAGTATGTGAATGTGTGTGGGCTTTGTGCGAGTGTCAGTGCAGTGTGAGTGTGTACCGTAATTTCCGGACTATAAGCCGCTACTTTATTCCCACACACCACCTCACGGTTTATACAATGACGCAAGATTTCACAAGATTCATGCCGCCAAAAAACTGAGCACCGTCACATAATGTGACGTAAATCGGGGGCGCTCAAACCTCCCATCATTCTCATTACGGTAGTAATTTTGTCACCCTCATCATGGCAAAGACACAGAGAAATGCATATGATGCAGCTTTCAAGTTGAAGGTGATAAAACTGGCTGTTGGAAAAGGAAATAGAGCCGCTGCATGGGAGCTTGGCCTTAATGAGTCGATGATAAGACGTTGGAAACAGCAGCGTGAGGAACTGACTCTGTGCAGAAAGACAACAAAAGCTTTCAGAGGGAAGAAAAGCAGATGGCCCAAAGTATTTGCAGCCACTCGACATCAGTGTAAATCGTGCATTTAAGGTGGCGCTCCTTGTTCAGTGGGAGGCTTGGATGACAAGTGGGGAGAAATCCTTCAATAAAACGGGCCGCAGGCAAAGAGCATCTTATGGTTAAGTCTGCCAGTGGGTCCTGACAGCGTGGAGCATTGTCAAAAAATCCACTATCATCAACGGGTTTTGAAAGGCTGGACTGCTGCGTGTTGAAGGGGCAGCATGAGCTCAGCGGGGTATTTGCCTCCGGATGAAAGTGACGAGAGCGACAATGAAAACGATCCAACATCGGATGAAGCAATTCTGAGGCTATTCAACTCCGACACCGAAGGAGGTGGTTTCAGTGAACAGGAGGAGGAATATAGTGACCAATGACTTTCTTGGTAGGCTACTGTTTTAATTTTTGTTACACGCCGTGTTTCATTTAAAGGCTGTGTAAAGTTAATTTGTTTCAATGTACCGGTAGGCACCTGCGGCTTAGACATGTGCAGCTTATTTATGTACAAAATACATATTTTTTAATAATTCAGTGGGTGCGGTTTATATTCAGGTGCGCTTAATAGTCCAGCAATTACGGTATGTATAGTCTTGTGATTGTGCATAGCGTCAGTGCGAGATAGGGTCTGTGCCGATTGATCTGATGACCATTTAATTAACAATTTAGCAGTCCTATGACTATTTAGTAGTCTTATGGCCTGTTGGTCCCGTGAGCCGATGCCCCGGTACCATTTGCCGGACTGTAGCGGAGGGGTAAGTCTATGGCTTGGGTGGCTGTAGTCTTTGGCAATTTTTCGGGCCCTCTGACACCACCTTATATAGATGTCTTGGAGCTCTGCCACAGCCAGTGGAAGTCTAAATTAAAATCTGCTGATGATGAAGCCCATGAGCTGAGCTGGATCTGTCTGAGCGGACTTTTGAGTGTGTGTGTGTGATGTATGTCTTTGGTGTATGTACTATGAGCTGAGTTTTTTGTCCCCCCCCACACACACTTTGGTTCTGAAATTCCCATCACCCACTAATTCACTTCTTGAACTCATTTATCAATATTTATTGTTTACAAATTAGCTATGACATAGCCAATGAATATATTTCACAACTTTGGAATATATTTCACCCCCATCTCAAAATCGAATGGTTTTGACCATTTGGACATTTGTATGGAGTGATCTCTCGCTTTGGCCATGCAGTGTGCCTCGTAAAAGTGATTGCTGTCCTCGTTATGAAATTAGTAACCTTATCATGTATGTATATATGTGTGTTTGTGTATATATATATATATATATATGTGTGTTTGTGTATATATATATATATATACATGTACATGTTTGTATATATATATATATACATATATATATATATATATATATATATATATATACATACACACACACACACACATATATATATACATATACACACACACATATATATATACACACACACACATATATATATACACACACACACATATATATATATACACACACACACACATATATATATACACACACACACACATATATATATACACACACACACACATATATATACACACACACACATATATATATATATATACACACACACACATATATATATATACACACACACACACACATATATATATATACACACACACACACATATACACACACACACACATATACACACACACACATATATATGTATATGTATATATATATGCATATGTGTGTATATATATACATATACACTGAGTATACAAGGGCTCCTGAGTGGCGCAGCGGTCTAAGGCCTGCATCTAGAGGTGTCACTACAGACTCTGGTTCGATTCCAGGCTGTATCACAACCGGCCGTGATCGGGAGTCACATAGGGCGGCGCACAATTGGCCCAGCATCGTTAGGGTTTGGCCGGGGTAGGCAGTCATTGTAAATAAGAATTTGTTCAACTGACTTGCCTAGTTAAATAAGGGTTAAATAAATACAAAACTTTAAGGACACCTGCTCTTTCCATGACATAGCTTTCACCTGATCAGTCTATGATACCTTATTAATGTCACTTGTTAAATCCACTTCAATCAGTGTAGATGAACAGGAGGAGACCGGTTAAAGAAGGATATTGAAGCCTTGAGACATGGATTGTGTATGTGTGCCACTTAGAGGGTGAATGGGCAAGACAAAAGATTTAAGTGCCTTCGAACAGGCTATGGTAGTTAGGTGCCAAGCGCATCCTGTTTGTGTCAAGAACTGCAATGCTGCTGAGTTTAAGCTCAACAGTCTCCCATGTGTATCACCCAAAGGACTTCCAGCCAACTTGACACATGGGCCAGCATCCCTGTGGAATGCTTTCAACACCTTGTAGAGTCCATGCCCTGATGAATTGAGGCTGTTCAGAGTGGAAATGGTGGAGGTGCAACTTTATTAGGAAGGTGTTCCTAATGTTTGGTATGCTGATCGTTTAAAGCAAAAAATGTTGCTGATGGTGAACCTGAATAATCAAAAGTATAAGCCCCTTCAGCAGGTATAGCCAGATGAGAGTTGTTTCTGATAGCCGGTAAAACAGCATTTTCAACAGCGCATACAGTTGAAGTTGGCTAGTTTACAGAGGTTGACCGATTAATTATGTGGATATATTGAAGCAACATTTCAAGACATCAGTCAGGAAGTTTAAGCTTGGTTGCAAATGGGTCTTCCAAATGGACAATGACCCCAAGCATACTTCCAAAGTTGTGACAAAATGGCTTAAGGACAACAAAGTCATGGTATTGGAGTGGCCATCACAAAGCCCTGACCTCAATCCTATAGAACAATTTGTGGGCAGAACTGAAAAAGTGTGTGAGCAAGGAGGCCTACAAACCTGACTCGGTTAAACCAGCTCTGTCAGGAGGAATGGGACAAAATTCACCCAACTTATTGTGGAAGCTTGTGGAAAGCTACCTGACACGTTTGACCCAAGTTTAACAATTTAAATGCAAATGCTACCAAATACTAATTGAGTGTATGTAAACTTCTGACCCACTGGGAATGTGATGAAATTAATAAAAGCTGAAATAAATCTCTCAACTATTATTTTGACATTTCACATTCTTAAAGTAAAGTGGTGATCGTAACTGACCTGAGACGGGGAATTTTTACTAGGATTAAATGTCAGGAATTGTGAAAAACTGAGTTAAATGTATTTGGCCAAGATTTATGTAAACTTCCAACTTCAACTGTATATAACAAAAATCTAGCAAATCACAAAGGTTGTCACAATCTTAATATCATGCAAGCCATTTTAGTATTTGAATGCTGAATGTGCAACACAGATTTGCAAGACCAACTGGCGTTGGTCAGCACGTGACGCTGGGCACAGTGCGCAGTTTGACTAGGCTACTGATATTGCCTGGAGTTGTTCGGCGTGCAAAATTACTTATAGAGCAATGACTGTCAAAAGAGTTACGTGCAGTTCGACACAAAGGATAAGCTGTGTTTTCGGATGTAGAAAGAATGTATTAAACTTATGAACCAGTGACTCGTAACGTTTGAATCGATTTTCTGACAAATGCATGCTACATTTGGTCTGAGTCTGAAGACCAACGCACTTGAATCTTCAACATTTGAATCTGGGATCGATGCGTATCGGTGAATCGTTGCGTCCATAATACAATCTTAATGACTCTTTTCTCTGTCTGTCTCTCTGTTGGGTTCCAGACTCTGATCCCCACTGGCTACCTGATCCCCATCTCCCAGCAGTCACTCTTCAGCTACAAAGACCACAACACAGAGAGCAGCAAAGCCTTCACACCCACCTACAACATCTACCACACACCCACCGCAGGTATACACACTTTTAACATTTTTTTTCAGTCAGTACACACACGAATGCAAATTTGAACTGTCTTTTTGTTTATTTTTTTCTGAGGACCTTGAGTAAAGCATACAAGCATTCGGTATCAGATGACTTAAACTCTATTCAAATTGGAAATCTGTATCTTATGACTGTAATTAACCATGTCTTTCCTCTCTCCTTCCCAGGCTCTAGACCTCCCCCGATCCAGGAGTTCACCCCCACCAGCCTCCCCCTCCACAGGCCTCCCCCCTCCTCGCCCTTCTCTGCCCAGGGACACCGCTTCCCCAGCCCTGCCATCCTCAACTTTACCCTGCAGAACCTGGGCCTCATCCCTGGGCCTGGCTCTGTGCCCACTTACAGCCCTAGCACTTGCCACACCCCGGAGCACCCCAGCTCCATGCCCAGCCCCCTGCCTCCCCACCTGGGCCTGCATCAGAGGGGCGGCATGGTGTTCGTTAAGCCCATGTCCCCCGTGCCAGTCCAACATCAGATGACCGGCCCGGGCGGGCAACCACTCACGCTAATCAGCCTACAGCAGGTGAGATACATGCTTGCATACATACATCCACACAAACACTGGGTCACACATACAGACAGCATACTTACACACACAGCCTCACACCCTAATAATCTTGTCACACACACAAACAGTCAAAGGCAAACCCTTCCTCCCTAATTGCTAATGGTGTGCTGCTGGTTCTGGATAAGCTAAATGACTTAAATGTAAATGTAAAATGTAATTGCTAATGGTGTGCTGCTGGTTCAGTGCTTGGGTAACTAGCTTCACTGATTATATAAACGAGGTGTGATGTTGATTGTAAAACAGCTAACTTCTCTGTCATTTTCTTTCTCTCCTCCTCTTCAGATGACCACGCCCAAAGGGACGGCCCTCCCCCAGCACAGTTTCTTCCACACCCCGCTGGCTACCGTGGTAACCACCAGCCATGGACACACGGCGCCAGCGGGCACCAAAACCGTTTACATCCCTCAGCGGAAGCTGGACGTCACCGCTGAGGACACCTAAAGACTATGCTGCTACACAAACTTTCTGTGTGTGTGTGTGTGTGCGCGCGTCAGCCCTTCAACATGTGTGTGTCTGCATGGCTTTCTATGGTCCGACTGTCGTATTTTTTAAGGCGTACTGTAGGTTGAGTGGTTTTGTGTTTTAGGGTATGTGATGTCGCCATATGAGTTCATCCAAAACTGGTCCATAGGTTATTCCAGCGTTTCCGACACTCAGTGCACTTTTTTTTTTTGTGTGTGTGCTAGTACTACACAACTGATTCCAATTATTAAAGCTTGACGATTAGTTGATTATTTGAATCAGCTGTGTATTGCTAAGGCAAAAACCAAAATGTGCAGCCCTTGGGGTCCTGAGGACAGTTTCAGAAGCCCTGGTTTATACCATTTCTACAGGGGAAGACAAAGTATGTGAACATGGTGTGGAATCTCCATACAGAAACAGCTGCGAGTCACCATCATCACAGCTCGCTCCAAATATAACTGATGGCGAGACCAGCCTTGGTAAATACTCTTAACCCTGGGGCTTGATACACGATATGCTGGATATTACTGTGTAATACTATAATACTACAACATACTTTTGATACTGGTGTATATGTATGGAAATATGATTAAGGCTCACCGGTAGGTATTAAACTGGCGAGGGGTGCTTTCTGTGTCTGAATACTAAATAGTGAAACTGTCTGTCTTTAGGTTTTAAAGGGTTGTTTGCCAAAATGTAATACGCTGGCCGAGTATTTCAACATTTCTCAACGAGAAGTTGTATTGAAGTCCCATTACATCATCAACCTAACCCCAGTTCACTGGGAGGACATTAATACATGACAGCGGAACTTTAATGACTGAAATAGAAACATTTGATTGAAAAGTATTGTAGATGAACTGTTTTTGTATGTGTCAAATTGGTAAGACTACAATTTTGCACATTGTACATGCTAACTGTTACCCTTCAAAAGCTGAACTGTATGTGATTAAAATGGAAGGGGTGAATGTTTTTTGATGGGATTCCTACCGTAGGCTAATCAGGTCATTGAAATCAGAGCTTAATGCATAAGGAATGGACTTTAAGCATCCTTGTATATAAAATGGTAAACTATTAATATTGTTAAACCGGTGTCTGTCCTGTTCATGTATGCTTTACTGTCTCCCTCGGTTGATGAATACATGGTCGATGATATTGTGGTGTCCTACAGCATTAGTCTAGAGTATGAATACGATAAAGGTGGTTTCATATCAACATAAGTCCTTCCCCTTGGCTACTGTCACCCAGAAGTTTCAGGAAATCTCTAGCAATCATGTTTGTGTAAGAAGACCAGGACAAATGGTTGGTGAAAGCTCCAGGTCCCAGCTTAGGGCCAGGGGTCTCTGTGGCCTGTGTTGTCATGGGGGGGGGCTACTGTAGGTCTTGAGTGTCAGAACTATGTTTTAATTTGAGCGTCACCATTAAACTCTGGATGATGAGAGGGATGGGCTGTATTTAAGGACTCCCCTCTGGGGTTTGGGGCGGTCGCACTCACTGATTTGAGACTGAACTGTGGGGGGAGAGAATGACACGGATTCGTCCACGGACCTGTGCAGGTACTGTAGTAAAACATTTCTGATTTGTGAGTGATATGTTTGATACATGTAAACGCACACTGATTGAATCAACGTTGTTTCCACATCATTTCAATGAAATTACATTGATCCAACAGGGAATAGGCGTTGAATTGACTGAGACCGGCTGTATTTTCAGTAAAAACAATATACAGCGGTGTCCAATCTGCCATATTTTTTTGAATATTTGGTCCAAGGGTCCATGGATCTGACTGATGAACTTGAGCTCTCTCTAATTAAGTTGAAATGCATGAATATAATTTGAATTTCCATGTGAGGTAAGTGTTATTGACCAGGCTGCTTCAAGCGGTCCAGGGTGGATACTGGAATATGTTCTTCCATGGTCCTAATGGGCTACATTCCTGGAGTCTTATCACCACACACCAGCCCTATGAGGTGACGGACTACCTCTGAAATGAATGGGTGAGAAGAGAGGAGAGTCCGGACTGGCTGAGATGCCTTATCTCTGCTAGAAGAACAGGTTCGACAACGTCGCTGTCACTATAATATGGGTATCATCAAAGAGAAACCAAATGTAGACATTTGTGGGGAGTTTTGTAGTCTGAACCAATCCCAATGCATGCATAGCCGTGGGAATTAGAGCTGCTGAGGGTTCTGCTGCACCTGTTAAATCAGTATTGAAATTATGTTTTAAAAAATTATATTTATATACAGTATCAGTTAAAGTTGACACCTACTCATTCGAGGGTTTTTTTTTTCTTCTACATTGTAGAATAGTAGTGAAGAGAGCAAAGCTATGACATAACACATATGGAAACTCAGGAAAAAAAAAAAGAAACGTCTCTTTTTCAGGACCCTGACTTTCAAAGATAATTTGTAAAAATCCAAATAGCTTCACAGGTCTTCATTGTAAAGGGTTTAAACACTGTTTCCCATGTTCAATGAACCATAAATTAATGAACATGCACATGTGGAACGTCGTTACGACACTAACAGCTTACAGACAGTAGGCAATTAAGGTCACAGTTATGAAAACTTAGGACACTAAAGAGGCCTTTCTACGGACTGAACAACACCAAGAGAAAGATGCCCAGGGTCCCTGCTCAACTGCGTGAACGTGCCTTAGGCATGCTGCAAGGAGGCATGAGGACTGCAGATGTGGCCAGGGCAATATTTTGGAATGTCTGTACTGTGAGAAGCCTAAGACAGCACTAAAGGGAGACAGGATGGACAGCTGATCATCCTCACAGTGGCAGACCAAGTGTAACAACACCTACACAGGATCGGTACATCCGAACATCACACCCGTGAGACAGGTACAGGATAGCAACAACAACTGCCCGAGTTACACCAGTGCATCAGTCCATCAGTGCTCAGACTGTCCGCAATAGGCTGAGAGAGGCTGGACTGAGGGCTTGTAGGCCTGTTGTAAGGAAGGTCCTCACCAGACATCACCGGCAACAATGTCGCCTATGGGCATAAACCCACCGTCGCTGGTCCAGACAGGACTGGCAAAAAGTGCTCTTCACTGACGAGTTGCGGTTTTGTCTCACCAAGGGTGATGGTCGGAATTGCGTTTATTGACGAAGGAATGAGCGTTACACCGAGGCCTGTACTCTGAAGCGGGATCGATTTGGAGGTGCAGGGTCAGTCATGGTCTGGGGCGTGTGTCACAGCATCATCGGACTGAGCTTGTTGTCATTGCAGGTAATCTCAACGCTGTGCGTTACAGGGAAGACATCCTCTTCCCTCATGTGATACCCTTCCTGCAGGCTCATCCTGACATGACCGTCCAGCATGACAATGCCACCAGCCATACTGCTCGTTCTGTGCGGGATTTCCTGCAAGACAGGAATGTCAGTGTTCTGCAATGGCCAGTGAAGGGCCAGGATCTCAATCCCATTGAGCATGTCTGGGACCTGTTGGATTGGAGGGTGAGGGCTAGGGCCATTCCCCCCAGAAATGTCCGGGAACTTGCAGGTGCCTTGGTGGAAGACTGGGGTAATATTTCACAGCAAGAACTGGCAAATCTGGTGCAGTCCATGCAGAGGAGATGCATTGCAGTAATTAACTTAAGGCTCCTTTTTTCTCCACTCCCTGTCTGAATGACGTGCCCAAAGTAAACTGCCTGTAGCTCAAGGCCCTGAAGACAGGATATGCATATAATTGGTACCATTGGAAAGAAAACACTTAGAATTTTGTAGAAATATTAAAATAATGTAGGAGAATATAACAATAGATATGGTAGGAGAAAATCCAAAGAAAAACCAACCAGAATTTGTTTTGAGGGAGACCATCCTCTTAGAAATTCAAGAGAACGGTCATATTGAAAATTAGCTCCCTGGATGCAATTCCCATGTCTTACATAGAGTGTCAGCAGTCTTTGTTCAAGGTTTCAGGCTTGTACATTCAAAAACGAATAATAAATATTAGTTTTAGTAGAGGGACACAGTCTTGGAAATGTGTGTTTGTGCACGCCATGATGATATTACACACCTGCTAAAAATCGGTTTTCCTATTGAACATACTTCTTTCCGGAAAAAAATATAATAGTTTGATTACATTTTAGGGTATCTGAGGAGTAAAAAGAAATGTATTTTGACTTATTGAAACAAGTTTAGGGGTAGATTTTTAGATTCCCTTTCTCTGCAAGTTGAAGTGGATTATTCAAATCGATGGCGCCAACTAAACTAACTTTTTGGGATATAAAGAAGGATGTGATCTAACAAAAAGACACTACATGTTATAGCTGGGACCCTTTGGATGACAAATCAGAGGAAGATTTTCAAAAAGTAAGTGAATATTTAATCGTTATATGTGAATGTACGAAACCTGTGCTGGTGGAAAAATATTTTGATCTGGGGCGCCGTCCTCAAACAATCGCATGGCATGTTTTCCTTGTAATAGCTACTGTAAACCGCAGTTAGATTAACAAGAATTTAAGCTTTTAGCTGATATAAGACACTTATGTAGATAAGCATTTAAAATCCTTAATATTTATGATTTTTTATTTGAATGGCGCGCCCTCCAGTTTCACTAGCGGGACACCTAGCCCTAAGTTAATGCAGCTGATACAGATACTGACCCCCCCCCTTTGTTCAGGGACGCGTTATTCTATTTCTGTTAGTCACGTCTTTGGAACTTTTTCAGTATATGTCTCGGTTGTTGGTTTTGTAGTTACTGTTAAACCATTCCTGGTGAACAAGCAAGCCATTAGGCTACAGCACTTTTAAATTGTATGGTCTCTAATGGTCTTCAATGGTAAAAGTCCCAAACACACACTGTATAGTGTTTGCAATTGTAATGGTATAGTTTTGGGTTTAATGGTAAATATCACTAATCACAATACATTTTGAGCTGTTTCCTGATAATTGGACTGAAAAACATGCAATTCGTTTTTTTTATGGTTGTTTTGGATATATTGAATCAAATATTTCTCAGATACCGGAGCTTGTGAATTCAAAGACTATTACAAAAAGTAACAAACCCGAGCAATTCCATGGAACAACTAAATTCTCTTGCCATAGACCTCAGGCCTTATAGGTTTCCACCTTCAGATACCACACACACGGTCACTCCCCTCTATGTAGATAATTAACACCCCTTGGCCTCTCACCACCATTATCTTTCAGTCTCAATTCTGGCTTGTTTACATATTCTATTGGTGGCATATCCATAGCAATGATACAAAAATAAGACACACATAATGCAGGTGTCTGTCCAATGATACTCATAGGACTACACAATGGCTCTCCCCAAGCCTGTAATGGCACAGACATGCATATACAATACAACTACATGCCCTAAAATCAGTCACAGGACCAGGCAATGACTTCCTTCAGGCCTACAACAGCACCAGCATACATACATAATGCAATTGCATGTCTCAATGCTAGTCACAGGACCAGGTAGTGACTTCCCTCAGGCCTATAACAGTACAGGCATGCATTTTCTGCTTACGTTCTGTTTTTACATGTCTAGTGATTAACTCCATGTTGACCCAGCTCTGTTCATTCACCTGAGCTCAGCCTTTATTCTGCTTGCACATGTCTATTAATGAACCTTATGTTGATACTGCTTACTACTTCTGAAGTGAATAATATATTTACTGGAAAAATCACCCATAGTCATGAATTTTCTCCTATATTGTCACAACATTTTAGTTCCTAGCCCAAGTAGTTCAGCTGGCGAAGTCACTGCATCGCATTGCTTGGGGCGTCAATACAGACCCGGGTTGGATCCCAGGCTGTGTCATAACCAGCCTTGTGGTGGGCCAGGAAGACTTCGGGTCAGTTGAATGGGTGTTTCCTCCGACGCAGTGCAGCTGGCTTTCGGGTTAAGCAGGCGGGTGTTAAGGACACATGGCTCAACCTTTGCCTCTCCCGAGCGCGTTGGGGAGAAAAAGGGGGTCAAAAGCAAAAAGGTTAAAACCACACTATTAAATTTTCCTAATGAGACAATGTTGGTAATGTTGATCACAGTTAACTTTTTTTTTTAAAGCTAGGGGTGTGGATCAGAAAACCAGTCAGTATCTGGTGTGACCACCATTTACATCATGCAGTGCAAAGCATCGCCTTCCGCATAGAGTTGATCAGGCAGTTGATTGTGGCCTTGTCCCACTCCTCAATGGCTGTGCGAAGTTGCTGGATATTGGCAGGAACCAGAACACGCTGTCGTTGACGTCGGTCCAAAGCATCCCAAATATGCTCAATGGAGCATGCAGGCCATGGAAGAACTGGGACATCTTCAGCTTCCAGGAATTGTGTACAGATCCTTGCGACATGGGCCCGTGGCATTATCATTCTTAAACATGAGGTGATGGTAGCAGATGAATGGCACGACAATGGGTCTCAGGATGTCGTCACGGTATCTCTGTGCATTCAAATTGACATTGACAAAATGCAATTGTGTTCTTTGTCCGTAGCTTATGCCTGCCCATTTCATAACCAAACTGCCACCATAGGGCACTCTGTTCACAACGTTGACAAGCTGGCTTCTGCTTACAGTTCTACAGTGGCCATTGAAGATAAGAATCTTATTGAAGTACAGAAGAATAGCCCTGTCTCAACCTTCTTTAACAGTCCAGTCACTCCATGACACTCAAACAGTAATCCTCTTATTTTGTTTGGCTTTGAGGTTGTCTGTTTTATTCTGCCTGGTCACCCAAACAACCAGCAAATCCTTCACTCCGTAGGCAAAGGTCATTATCGCCAGCCAATCAGTGTTGGGGTGTTTTTAAGATTAATTTTTATCCTTAGATTTGAGCCCTGAATCCAGCTGCCTCTTACACAGAGAACCTCTTAGCTTATGCCGGTTGTATCTTAGTGGTCACTGGACCTTGAGAGATCACAGCAGCAGCAAAGAGAGGGGAGAGGTGTATCCCCTAAAATGGACCCCCTAAAATGTCCTTACTCCTCCTAATGCCGGTCTCAAATAATATGTTTCAATCTCACCTAATTACCCATGAATGGCTGGGGGCTGCCAATAGGTAGATAGGCCTTTTAGTGGTCCCAGTGGTGCTTTGTAATTATCTGCATGGAGGTGGGATCTGCTTCTCCCTCTGCTGGTGCTGGCAAATGGGAGAGTCTGTCCACTACAAGCCTTGTCGTACACAGTGGTGGAAAAAGTACCCAATTGTCATACTTGAGTAAATTGTAAAGATACCTTAATAGGAAAAAGTCACCCAGTAAAATTCTAATTGAGAAAAGTTTAAAATACACTCAAGTATCAAAAGTAAAGTAACATATACTTAAATATCAACAGTAAAAATAATTTCAAATTCCACATATTAGTGGTCTAAGGCACTGCATCTCAGTGCTAGAGGCATCACTAAATCAAATACAATTTTATTGGTCACATGGTAAGCAGATGTTATTGTGAGTGTAGCAAAATGCTTGTGCTTCTAGTTCCGAAACTGCAGCAATATCTAACAATTCCACAACAACTACCTAATACACACAAATATAAGTTAAATGGAATAAGAATATATACAAATAAATATATGGATGAGCAATGACAGAGGCATAAGCAAAATGCAATAGATGGTATAAAATACAGTATATACATATGAGATGAGTGATGCAAGATATGTAAACATTATTAAAGTGACTAGTGTTCCATTTATTAAAGTGGCCCAATGATTACAAGTCTGTATGTTGGCAGCAGCCTCTCTGTACTACTGATGGCTGTTTAACAGTCTGATGGCCTTGAGATAGAAGCTGTTTTTCAATCTCTCGGTCCCAGCTTTGATGCACCTGTACTGACCTCGCCTTCTGGATGGTAGCAAGGTGAACAGGCAGTGGCTCGGGTGGTTGTCCTTGATGATCTTTTTGGCCTTCCTGTGACATCAGGTGCTGAAGGTATCGTATCTGCCAAAGCAGCAGCTACTCTTCCTGGGGTCCAGCAAAATTAAAAGCAGTTTGTACAATTTTAAAACATTACAATACATTCACAACACACTGTGTGCCCTCAGGCCCCTACTCCACCACTACAACATATTTACAGTAGTAAATCCATGTGTATGTATAGTGCGTATGTTATCGGGTGTGTGTGCGAGCGTGCGTCTGTGCCAATGTTTGTGTTGCGTCACAGTCCCTACTGTTCCAAAGGTTTTTTATTATCGGTTTTAAACAAATGTAATTTTACTGCTTGCATCAGTTGCATGATGTGGAATAGAGTTCTATGTAGTTATGGCTCTACGTAGTACTGTGTGCCTCCCATAGTCTGTTCTGGACTTGGAGACTGTGACGAGACCTCGTGGCATTTCTTGTAGGGTATGCATGGGTGTCTGAGCTGTGTGCCAGTAGTTCAGACAGACAGCTCGTCTGTCTGATACTTCTCAAATAAAAGTAGTGAAGTAAATCTCTCCTACACTTTAAGCCAAGAGAGATTGACATGCATATGATTATTAGCTCTCTGTGTACATCCAAGGGCCAGCCGTGCTACCCTGTTCTGAGCCAATTGCAATTCCAATGGCAAAGTCATTTTTTGTGGCACCTGACCACACGACTAAACAGTAGTCAAGGTGCGACACAACGAGGGCTTGTAGGACCTTCCTTGTTGATAGTGTTGTTAAGAAGGCAGAGCATCGCTTTATTATAGAAATACTTCTCCCAATCTTAGCTACTACTGCATCAATATGTTTTGAACATGACAGTCTACAACCGAGTGTTGCTCCAAGCAGTTTAGTCCTCTCAACTTGCTCAATATCCACATTATTTACTACAAGATTTAGTTGAGGTTTAGGGTTTAGTGAGTGTTTTGTTCCAAATACATTGCTTTTAGTTTTTGAAATATTTAGGGCATTTATTCCTTGCCACCCACTGAAACTAACTGCAGCTCTTTGTTGAGTGTTGCAGTCATTTCAGTCGCTGTAGTAGCTGATGTGTATAGTGTTGAGTCATCCACATACATAGAAACTGTGGCTTTATTCAAATTCAGTGGCATGTTGTCAGAAAAAAAAGCAAGGGGCCTAAACAGCTACCCTGGGGAATTCCTGATTCTAACTGGATTATATTTGATAGGCTTCCATTAAAGAACACCCTCTGTGTTCTGCTACTTGTCCAACTCTTTATCCACATTAGAGCAGGGAGTGTAAAGCCATAACACATACATGTTTCCAGCAGCAGACTATGATCAATAATGTCTAAAGCTGCACTGAAGTCTAACAAGACAGCCCCCACAATCATTTTATCATCAATTTCTCTCAGCAATCAGTAATTTGTGTAAGTGCTGTGCTTGTTGAGTGTCCTTCCCTATAAGTATGCTGAAATTCTGTTGTCAATTTGTTTACTGTAAAATAGCATTGTATCTGGTCAAACAATTTTTTTCCAGAAGTTTACTAAGGGTTGGTAACAGGTTGATTGGTCGGCTATTTGAGCCAGTAAAAGGGGGCTTTACTATTTATTTATTTTCACCTTTATTTAACCAGGTAGGCTAGTTGAGAACAAGTTCTCATTTACAACTGCGACCTGGCCAAGATAAAGCATGGCAGTGTGAACAGACAACAGAGTTACACATGGAGTAAACAATAAACAAGTCAATAACACAGTAGGAAAAAAAGAAAAATAGAGTCTATATACATTGTGTGCAAAAGGCATGAGGAGGTAGGCGAATAATTACAATTTAGCAGATTAACACTAGAGTGATAAATGTTCAGATGGTCATGCGCAGGTAGAGATACTGGTGTGCAAAAGAGCAGAAAAGTAAATAAAATAAAAACAGTATGGGGATGAGGTAGGTAAATTGGGTGGGTGTTGCCATTGTGACCAGTGAACTGAGATAAGGCGGAGCTTTACCTAGCATGGACTTGTAGATGACCTGGAGCCAGCGGGTCTGGCGACGAATATGTAGCGAGGGCCAGCCGACTAGAGCATACAGGTCGCAGTGGTGGGTGGTATAAGGTGCTTTAGTAACAAAAAACGGATGGCACTGTGATAAACTGCATCCAGTTTGCTGAGTAGAGCGTTGGAAGCTATTTTGTAGATGACATCGCCGAAGTCGAGGATCGGTAGGATAGTCAGTTTTACTAGGGTAAGTTTGGCATTGTGAATGAAGGAGGCTTTGTTGCGGAATAGAAAGCCGACTCTAGATTTGATTTTAGATGTTTGATATGAGTCTGGAAGGAGAGTTTAGTCTAGCCAGACACCTAGGTACTTATAGATGTCCACATATTCTACGTCGGAACCATCCAGGGTGGTGACGCTACTCGGGCATGTGGGTGCAGGCAGCGAACGGTTGAAAAGCATGCATTTGGTTTTACTAGCGTTTATAAGCAGTTGGGA
The DNA here is from genome assembly GCF_021184085.1 of Oncorhynchus gorbuscha. NCBI lineage: Eukaryota > Metazoa > Chordata > Actinopteri > Salmoniformes > Salmonidae > Oncorhynchus > Oncorhynchus gorbuscha. The sequence continues at coordinate 28,396,707 of NC_060176.1, read as the reverse complement.
GGCCACGGAAGGAGTGTTGTATGGCATTGAAGCTCGTTTGGAGGTTAGATAGCACAGTGTCCAAGGAAGGGCAATAAGTATACAGAATGGTGTCGTCTGCATAGAGGTGGATCAGGGAATCGCCCGCAGCAAGAGCAACATCGTTGATATATACAGAGAAAAGAGTCGGCCCGAGAATTGAACCCTGTGGCACCCCCATAGAGACTGCCAGAGGACAGGACAACATGCCCTCCGATTTGACACACTGAACTCTGTCTGAGAAGTAGTTGGTGAACCAGGCAAGGCAGTCATTAGAAAAACCGAGGATACTGAGTCTGCCGATAAGAATATGGTGATTGACAGAGTCGAAAGCCTTGGCCAGGTCGATGAAGACGGCTGCACAGTACTGTCTTTTATCGATGGCGGTTATGATATTGTTTAGTACCTTGAACGTGGCTGAGGTGCACCCGTGACCGGCTCGGAAACCAGATTGCACAGCGGAGAAGGTACGGTGGGATTCAAGATGGTCAGTGATCTGTTTGTTGACTTGGCTTTCGAAGACCTTAGATAGGCAGGGCAGGATGGATATACAGTGGGGCAAAAAAGTATTTAGTCAGCCACCAATTGTGCAAGTTCTCCCACTTAAAAAGATGAGGCCTGTAATTTTTATCATAGGTACACTTCAACTATGACAGACAAAATAAGAAAAAAAAATATGGTGGAAAATAAGTATTTGGTCACCTACAAGCAAGCAAGATTTCTGGCTCTCACAGACCTGTAACTTCTTATTTAAGAGGCTCCTCTGTCCTCCACGCGTTACCTGTATTAATGGCACCTGTTTTAACTTATCAGTATAAAAGACCTGTCCACAACCTCAAACAGTCACACTCCAAACTCAGGGTTTGCAGAGTGTGCTAAAGCAGTGAGTAAAACAAACTTAAGGAGGAGGCTTCTGATGTTGACATGCATGAAACCAAGGCTTTTCCGATCACAGAAGTCAACAAATGAGGGTGCCTGGGGACATGCAGGGCCAGGGTTTACCTCCACATCACCCGCGGAACAAAGGAGGAGTAGTATGAGGGTGCTGCTAAAGGCTATCAAAACTGGTCGCCTAGAGCGTTGGGGACAAAGAATAAAAGGAGCAGATTTCTGGGCATGGTAGAATATATTCAGGGCATAATGCGCAGACAGGGGTATGGTGGGGTGCAGGTACAGCGGAGGTAAGCCCAGGCACTGGGTGATGATAAGAGAGGTTGTATCTCTGGACATGCTGGTTGTAATGGGTGAGGCCACCGCATGTGTGGGAGGTGGTAGAAAGGAGGTATCAGAGGTATGAAGAGTGGAACTAGGGGCTCCATTGTAAACTAAAACAATGATAACTAACCGGAACAGTATACAAGGCATATTTACATTTGAGAGAGACATACAGCGAGGCATAAAGTAATCGCAGGTGCTGATTGGGAGAGCTAGCTAAAACAAGGTGAGACAACAACAGCTAATCAGCTAACACTACAACAGCAGGTAAAATGGCGATGACTAGGCAGAGAGGGTCGGATTAACTACACACAGAGCATGAGTTTGCGGCTGGGGCCGACAGATTAAAAAAATAAATAAACAGAATGGAGTACCGTGATTAGGGACAGTCCAGCAGGCATCAGCTATGTAGCCAAGTGATCATAGTGTCCAGAGGGCAGCAGTAGATGGAACAGGGAAGCCGCCACTACACTAGCACTCGGGCGACACGGCGTTTAAAGTTAGTAGCCCTCCGACAGAGGCCGGTTGAAGGCACAGCGGATGGAGTATGTCGGCAGACCAGTCGTGGTGGTGCGGCGGGGGGCCGTGTCGACAGAGAATCCAAGCCAGATGGCGAAAGAGGTATTGTAGAATTTAGTTTGCTAGCCGGGAGATGCGCCTGGCTCACAGCTAACTGGTGCTAGCTTCGTGGCAGTGGCGTTAGCAGCGGTGAACCGGTGAAAAGGTCCAGACTTTACAGCAAGGATCCGGTGGAGTATTGGGCTCTAGCTGTGTATGAGTGGGGTTCGGGAGAACAGCTGAGTAGGCCGGGAGGTGGGCCTCAGGGGTAGCTTCGGTACTGGATGCCACGGTGAGTGAGCTAGCTGTGAGCTAGTTAGCTGCAAGCTGTGACGATCAGAAGTAGTGGTCCAGGGATTACGGCAGGAATCCGGCATTGTTGTGGAGAGACGGTCCGATACTGGTAGACTGGTGAGTATTATCCAGGCTAAGAACAGGGCTGGTATCTGTGCAGAAGGTAAAAGCCGCTAGCAGTGGCTAACAATGACTAAATAGCTTGTAGCTAATTAGCTGGTTAGCTTCTGGAGGTTCTTGAATGTGTTCTAAAATAAAAAATAAAAAATAATTGCGATACCGTATCACATTGGGTGAAGCAGGTTACCGGAAGGTATAATCAAATTAAAAATCGAAAAGAGATTGAAAATAAAGTTGAAATATATATACAAAACATACGAAAAATACAGAAGTACACGAGACACAAACAAAACACGTTTTCACTGCTACGCCATCTTGGAATCTCTTGGATAGTGGAATGACTTTAGCTTCCCTCCAGGCCTGAGGGCACACGCTCTCTAGTAGGCTTAAATTGAGAAAATGACAAATAGGAGTGGCAATATCGTCTGCTATTATCCTCAGTAATTTTTCATCTAAATTGTCAGATCCCGGTGGCGCGTCAGCGTTTGTTGCTGTCATCAGTAAGTTTTTAATGCTTTACTGGGAAGCTTAGAGGTAGAATTAATCATGTTATTTACATTGGAGCTGATAGTGCAGGTTGAGCTGCACTAAGTGGTCTTCCTACTATTGCACACCACCTCAGTGCTAACAGTGTAACTCTGGTTTATAGACTCATGATTACTGCTTACAATAGCTGTAGGATAAACAGATGTATTCGGTGAAATTAGGGGTACATAAATTAAATTACTTACATTGTGTTTGCCAATGCCCCTAAGATAATGTACATTTGATGCATCATTATGATGACTCATTGTCACAATGGTAGGAAAATAACTGAGCTGGTCTTGGATCATTTACCAGTCATTGTTTCAACCCAGCCTTGAAATGCGTGGACAGACTCCAGGAACCAAGACGATTTGGATGGACTCCATCATTCCTGTAGTGTATCTTCTGTTTCCAAAAGGTGTCCAATGTATCAATAAAAGTGACTCCAGCAGAGCTACAGTAGTATTTTAGTCAGATGTGTAATGCCAGCAGTCTGCTGAATCTTTCACACCCGCGGCCCAACAATGGTACTGGACCTGAAATTATTGGCTGTTTTTTGGAGTCCTAATGCTAAAAATCAGTTCTTTAAAATCAATTTTCAAATGTTCCGAGCTAGCCCTCCTGATGTCGTTTGACCCCACATGGACTACTACTAGTGTCAGCTCCCAGCATCTGTGGTAGAACAGTCGGAAGCAG